>NW_025830638.1:409228-489064 GCF_002878395.1 Capsicum annuum | reverse complement strand
ATTTATATATTTTACAACCATTTTGAACGGTAAACTGTTCAAAATTTATTTATTTATGAATATATTATATGTTAATCAAACATAATTTATGTGTGTGTGAGAATATATTACTTTATATATTATGTTATATATAATTAAATTATATATAATTAAACATAATTGACATAATTTAACATAATCTATTATAATTAAATATATTAACATAATATATATATATAATTAAACATAATTAACATATATATATATTCATAATATATTCATAATATTATATGTTATATATTGCGTAATTACGTTAAATGTTACATAATATATTATATTCATAATTAATGAATATATTATACGTTAATTAAACATAATTTATGAATATCTAATTTATATATATTTATGAATATATTGTACTGTTCAAATATATATTATATGTTCAAAATATAATTATTATACAGTTTACCAGTTTACGTTAATTATTATTATATATATATATATATAATTAATACTATACGTTAATTAAACATAATTTATTACTTATGAATATATATATATATGTGTGTGTGTGTGTGAGAGAGAGAGAGAGAAGAAATAAAAATGAGGGTATTTTTGTCCTTGTATGATTTTATACCAAAAAAAAAATAGTCCTGGGATTGTTATCCCACCATTTGGGTTGACAACTTATCCCAGGACTAATTATTAATCCCGGGATAAGCTATCCCAAATATTTACAATCAAATGAGTGAGTTACATTTTTATCCCGGGATTATTGACTCTAGTGCCGCAAACCAAACGGCCCCTTAATTTATTTAGAAATAGAAAAGTCAACGGACCATCACGAAATTAATAAGTAACCAAATTTTTAGCTAAGACTAGTCTATAATATATAATCTATAATCTTTAATTTGTATCTATATCTATAATCCATAATCTATATCTATAATTTATAATCTATCTATAATCTATATCTATAATATATTAAAAGTGTGAAGACCTTTTAAAAAATGATTTGAACTTTTCACCTTTCATTAAAAGTATCTGATAAAATTATTTTTCACCTTTTTTAAATTTACTATCTAATCAAATTAAGGACTCCTAAAAATATATGAATAGAAATTAAGCACTCGTAAAATATATCAGATAGAAATTAAGGACTTTTGAAATATATGAAAATAAATAACCTGTAGGATATATATGGAATTCTAATAAAATAAATATATTAAATTTTGATTATTAAATTTTTTGAAAGTCAGGTAATCCAAAATAGAGATTCAGATTCTCTTTTTATTAGTAATATAGTTTTTGGTTGTTTTCTTAAATTATTTTTGTCCATGCCAATTTTTTATATTTAGAGATGCCACTTCTTCGTAAAAATAGGCTTTTGTTTTTGTTTTAGTCATTTTGAACTTTTTTTATGTGATTTACCTAATGTTTTTCCTTTATAAGTAGCTAGGAGTCTACTTGTCTTTTTCCTTTAAATTTTTTCATGTTTTAGCTTTCTTTTAGGTGTTGGAATTCTATAATATTTACTTTTTTTTTAATTACCTTTTGGTTTAGACAACATTTACTTTTTAAATTTCTTTTTGGTTTAGAGTCTTCTATATATTATTATTGCACAATCTCATTCATAAATTTTATCAGTGTTGCTTCTATTTTTAGATTTTCTTTCTTTAAAATTTTTTCTTTTATAGTAGATTTCAATGTTTATCTTAATACTTTCTCTTATGTTTTCCACAATAAATATATCCCATATGCTTTATCAAAATTGCAGGTTCTTGAAGTGAGTTTGTCCAGAAATATGTTTTCTAAAATTTTAAATTGATTATGAAGTTTACATTAATAAATAATGTATTTTTGATAAATAATTGCAGATTGAGAAATTTCTTTGTTAGTTTTGTTTATAATATTTTATATACAATTAGTGGTTTGGAATTGAATTATTTATAATTTTGGACAGATTATTTGGATTATCGCATTTTGTCATAAGAAATTGATTGGTTATTCTAAATTCATAATAATTAGTAATGAAATTGACTTATTTATAATTTTAGACAAATTATTTAGGTTGTCGCATTTCATTATGAAAAATTGATAGGTCATTCTGAATACATAATAATCCGGTATCTTATTAGTTAAAGTTTCTTTTATCTATGCTTTATGATTAAAAAATTACGTGCACTATGTTCTGAAGATTATTCGTGGAATTAGATTTTTAGGAGATTTGATTTTTATTTATTAGTTGTTTGGCTTATCATTAAATTTTTTTCAACACTGGTTGTAGGTATAAAGAGGCCATCAATAATTTTGAGAATTGCTATTTTTGATTTGAGGTAAACTTGAGAATTTTTCTTATTTTAATGTAAATATCTATATATACATTGGAGCTCGACTGAATCTGAATTCACATTAAAAAGTTTCATATTAGAGATTTAGTATTATTGTTCAATTCTAAGGTTGTCAAGAAATAGAAGCGTAATACAATAAAGTAACAGTAACTTATATTATAATCAAGAACTATGTCTTTGTTGGGTGAGCCTGGAGAAAATATCAAAGATATATATGTGAAAAAATAGGAGTAGATGAAACAATAAATTCATGTGTGCTGACCAATTGTAAGTCTTTAATTATATGCATGAAATTTTCTTACTAAGTGCTTGCATGATTTATGTTTATATTTGTAAATTATATGGCATTTGAAGCATAATTTTGTAAATGAGCTATTTGAATAAGTGACCTGCCGGTTATTATTGCTCTCTAGTCACTTCACGTTTGGCCTTATTCTTCCTATCCGATAAACAAACAGAACATAAATATTCATTTAATTAGTCTTAATTAAAAGGAGCACTATTTTAAAACTCTATAAGGCATGAAACCTAAAAAGCTCTCAAACGAAAGAGTACTTGTTGGCTCAATTAGTGATTGATGTAAAAAAAATTACACACAAAACAAAAATTACACACAAAACAATGTCATCCCATATACACACATACTCTATAGGAGAGATACACGATTCTCAGTTGTTTATTTTATTTTTTATTTTTAGTTCGTTTCAATATCTCTTTTTTTAAAAAAAAAATATTCTATTTCTCAATTTTCACATAGCATATTTAAAACTATAAGATTAAAGTATATTTTAATATATTTCATATGTCTATAATAATTAAAAAAGACATTAGAACATGTATGGTGAATTATTATGTTCTTTTTTATGTACATTTTTTATGTTAAAATTAATGTTGATCTTTCAAATTTTTTACTTAATAATATAACATACACATAACAATTTATTTATTTTTATATTCATTTACTGTTAGTTAACTACATACACATACAAAACTTGTACAAATATATTTGTCAAGAAAGTTCAAGCTGAAGACGTTTTAAACAATTTTTACTAATAATAATTAGGTTGACAGAGTCTTTAATATTCTGTGTTTGAAAGTAGAAGGTGACATATTTTCCTTAGGAGGTTTCCCATTGTTGAGAAGTCATAAAAATTAGATATCAATCATTTTAATTACTTTTTTGACCTTTAATAATCTATTGACAATGAAACAAGAAATTCACAAAAAAAATGGTGGCCTAAGGGAACTTGAGAAAAGAAATTATAATCCTTGATAAGTCCTTTAGAAATTAAGACCAAGAAAAATAAGTTCCATAATAAGAAATTAGAACGAATGTGCACGGAACGGATCGTTCTTGTCAAGAAAATGTTGGTTAATTGCTGGTAGGGGAATCTTAGTAGCTTAGTTGGTTAGTTGTCTGAACTTTCACCTTGTTGGTGAGGGTTCGACTCCCCACATTGTAATCCCCTCCTTTATTCCCCTTCCCCTACCCCCAATTTGGAAAAAGAAAAAAAAAATTGGTTAATTGCTGAGACCGGAGTGAGCATATCTCGTGTAGAAAGGAATCATCAGTTTAAAAGAAGGAATTGAGGAGCAAAGACTAGAGGGTCAAGGTTTCATTTGAAAGGGAATTCACACGGGAACATCTTACTTTTTATCATATTGGACTGAATCTCCTAGCTTGGCTGATTCAAATTTGTGCTGAATAGAATCACTATGCGATAAAGTGTTGACTATTAAAAAGTTGATATTTTCAAAGTTTCAACATGATATGTTGAGACTTTAACGATCGAATTAGGATCCCAACCTTCCATCACAATTCTTAGTCGTCACTAGGTAAGAAACTTATTCATACTTGATATTTACATCAAAATTAATAAATAGATGACATGTTTTTATGTGCTGTTTAATACTTAGCCATGGTTAAATTGATATACATATTCACAACATTAAGTTACTTAGCCATTGTAAATTCGTATGATTTGATATAAATATCTAATGCGGATAAGTATTACATTAGAACATCAAATTAATTTATGGTCCATAATAAAATTATCAGGTGACCAAAAATTTGACTTATATTCAATATTATCTTGTGTATGATGAATAGACCAGCAGAAGAAAAATAAACTATATGGCGGGAACGAGGCCCGTCAACTTCATTTGCTTTATCAAAAAACCATTAGAAAAATCATGAAAAATATTTGAGATTCAAATCTTTTTCAAGATTTGGTTCATACTATATTACATTTTAATTTTTCTTCCACTAAAATTATAAGTTGCTGCGTCAATTTTATTTGGGTAAAAGTTTTTACTGTTCCCCATAACATTAACTTGGTGAAAATCCTCTAGGAGTTAATTAGATGAACATGTTCCATTAATCATGCCCAAAGAGTCTCCCATATTGATCCAAAATTACTCTCATCTAGGAAGCTCACGTCGCTTTGTGAGCTTCCATGTTGTGGAATATTAGTGAAATTCTCCAATGATTGTTGTGGTGATGTTTGTGGAGATTGTGCCATTTCCATGCAAATAAGGGTCATAAAGTTAGCTTGTTCGTGTTGCATGTTGACAATCTCGGCTTGTGCCTTTGCCAATTGTACTTGGAGCTCATTCACTTGC
Organism: Capsicum annuum; assembly: GCF_002878395.1. NCBI lineage: Eukaryota > Viridiplantae > Streptophyta > Magnoliopsida > Solanales > Solanaceae > Capsicum > Capsicum annuum. The sequence goes on along the minus strand of NW_025830638.1, from coordinate 484,112 downwards.
TTTTGTAGTTGACAAATTGCTCCTGCACAACCATAGACAGGATCCCTCAGCCTAGCATTGGCTTCATACACCATACTGCTAACAGCATCTGCTCTTTGAAATTCCGGTAGTTCCTACACAAAATTAACCAAATAAGGTATGGTTACGTTTAGTTGTTGCGTTTAACTTCTATAAATTAACAATATAATTTCTTTTATGCTATCAGATTTTTGCTCTGAACTTTTTGAAAATGTTAAACGAGTGTGTTGAATCTTCTGAATGAAGTATACCTGTCCGACACGAGTGCTATATTATTTTGGAAGAGTCTGATAAACAATTATTAGGTCACTTTATTGAAGGAAATAAAGGCAACTAACATTATTAGTGAAATCAATGACTTGGAAAATTAGGCAAATCACCTTCTCACATGTTAGATTGCACCAATTGTGTAAGAAAATATTTACAACGATATATAAGAGTAGATCCTCATGATTCTAGAGTAATTGTTGAAATTATTCAAATTTGTCAAAACTAACAGGTGGAATTATGTGTGTAAGAGAGAAAAGATGGATTTGATTACTTTGACACAGCAAGCCATAGGTAGTTGGTACCAATAAACCACAATATTTTCTTCAAAACAAATTAGGGGAAGTCAATAGACAGAAAAAATAAAATTGAAACTGCAGCCACATGGCAAAGAATAGTACCAACGAGGAAAAAGCATTACATTGGTTTAACTACCAAATATAGTATCCAAAGCATTTAAAAAGCATATAAGCTTGAAAATTAATTGGACTTTCCTAATGGACAATATTGGTATTTCAATAATAATTTTTTAGTCCAGGACTCTTACTTTTCAAATTGCATCTAGAAGTAGAAGTTGCATTAAAATATTAAATTGTACCAAAAAATTGGTCTTCCTTTATTTTCCTACTTCTTGAACAAAGAACTTGGTTTTACCCATGTACTGCTAATAGATGAAGTATAATCCCAAGGAGGATTTCATAATGTATAAGTAAAACCAAACCAAAGACAGACAATAATTACTTGTTTACATGTCATGTTCTGCAGAAAATCTAGTGTTCGTTGATATTTTCCGTAAGATATATATTATCAATGAATTTAACGTTTATACGTGGATAGGGTGAAATCTTTTTATATTAAATTCGGTAACCAAAATATAAAGATAATGACTTATAGTAAGTGAAATTAATGACACTAAAAATAGGACGAATGTCGCACAATTTATTAATCCTATAACATGTTCAATTATATTCACCAAAAGAAAACTGCAATTAAATTACCGACTTCACCACTTATCTCGCGAGTTAAATCATGCCAGTCATTTGAATTGCAAAGCTAAGTGAGACTTAAATGCCAAATAAATTAGGTACGATGTTCATCACTAATACTGATTTTCTTGCTATGTAACTGATCGAATAGAATTAACGACGATTCTTATTGTTCAGCCTAATATGCAGAATTAATGAAGCCAATAAGTGACTTTGCTAGAAGTATACCTGCAAGAACTTGATAATATTGCTGGCACCAAAGACGCGATGAGCAGTAGTGAACTTGATGGGATCATTCGGAGGAAAATAAGGAGCCAACACACATTTCTCGGCGCACCTCCTCCGCAAGATTTTGCAGGCAGCACAAGGGCTGACTACCACTTGTGGCAAAGGTGGAGAGTCAGGAGGGGAGGAAGACGACGGCGAGACGGACCGAGAAGAGTATGGTGAAGGAGTTATGGTGGTGGCAGTGGTAGTGTCAGTACTGTGCTCCATTTTTTCTTTTTCAAACTCTCTGGAGAAATGTGAGAAATGAGAGCGTTTGGGATGGTACGTCTAACTTGGAGTGAGCCAAGGGAATATTTATAAGCCAAACGGAAATAAAGGAAAAAGATTAAAGAGAGAGGAGGGGGAAGAGGGGGTTAGGAAGGGGGGGGGGGGGGCGGTCGGGGCGCAAAGGGAATGACATCACAAATAAGAAAATGACGTCGTAAAAATGTTTTATCATTTTGTCAAGAATTTGAGTTATTTACAAAGATAATGTAATGATTTTTTGCATGAACAGCGTATTAACCTACTAGGCAGATTAGTTATCAATTAATATGTCACAATATTTGCTGTAAAAAATTTTAAACTTGTGATTTTAACTAAGACAAGATATTCCGTAGCTTTTAAAATCATGTCATGAAGGATAAATAATTATAAATGAAAATTTAAAAAATTAAATTGTTTTGAAATAAAAGTAATATCTCAATTTTAAGAACATACTAAATAGTATTTTTGTTGTATTAGTATATGATTTATCAATAAGTAACTTAAATGAATAAAAAAAATTATATTATTAATACATTAACTAATGATCATAAGCGTAGAAAATTAGTTTATACGTACAGTGATTCAAGATTGAATGATTGATTGACTCATGAATATTACGGGTGAATAGTTAATACTAGTAGATAGGAGAAATATTTATGGCGTTGAAATCTTTTGTCTAATTAATGTAAGGTGGAAAGACAACCCCTATTTAGTTCCCATCTCTGATTTCCATCATTAGTATTAAATAAAGATGTAATATAGTTAACTAATTAGATGTGTTTTTTTAGTAATTTAAAATTTAAAATTAAATAATCTGATAATTTAATATGATATTAAAGCGAAATGATAGAGGTCCTAATTTTCAAATCTCACCGTCATACAAAAAATAATAAAAACATTCCACATATTTAGTGCATAAAAGAAATCCTATTGTTCAATACAGTTAAATAAAATATGTCACACGTCTCAACAAGAAGTTGAGTTTCACTAATATTTGACTTTCGAATGTGAAAACTCCAATTTACGACGAGCTTCGAGTTTAAGTTAGCAATAAGTAACTTTTTTAAATATATATACACACAACTGGGCTTAACTAAAAGTTGTTTGTTGTGAACTAACTACCCTTTTTTTTAAAAAAAAAAAAAGAAAGAAAGAAAGAAGAGGAAGGAAGAATTTACACTGTATTACTATTCCCTCCGTTTAAAAAAGAATAATTTACTTTTTTTTTTAGTTCGTTTAAAAAAAATAATTCCTTTTCCTTTTTGGTAATACTTTAATTTCAACTTTCTACATGACATGTTTAGGACCACAAGATCAAAAGGGCATTTTGATACATTTGACATAACTTTAATTTAAAGCCACAAGATTCAAAAGTCTTGTTTATTTTCTTAAACTTTATATCAAATCAAAATAGATTATTTTTTTTAAACGGAGGGAGTATTAGTTAATTTTTGCCCTTTCAGTCTTGGCTGTAAATAGGAGAATGTTGACATGGACATCATTTTCATTATTATTCTTATAATGACCTAAACAGAATAGAGCAAGTTACATCAGAAAAATTGGCAAGAATAACCTTTTTCAAAACTATTTAGCCATTTATCCACTTAATTTATTTTTGATTTATTTTTTAATGTTAGGATATAAAAAGTGAGAAAAAGTTAAAAAAATGGGGTCCATAGGTGGGCCAAGGGACCATTTCATCATTTTTAAAACTTTGCAAATTTAATATATATACCTAACACCCTCCACTTATTTCAATATAAAAAAAAAGCTCTTTCTTTCTCCTCTTCAATTCTCTCAACTCCCGCTTACAGAACCTTCATCCCAAAAATATCATTTTCGTTTTTTCTTCTTCTCCAGCTGCTAAGGGGTCGTTGTTGCTTCGTAAAATTAGTGGAAATCAAGTTGCGATCATATGTAGATCCATTTAAATGGGTTTCTTTGCTAATCGATTCGTAGTGATGTAGAAAATTTATTTATTTATTTATTTCGAATTTGGTTGATTAAGTAGTTAAAAAATGAGAATTTTATAGGTAATGAATTTGATTTTGAAGCAATGATTGAGGTTTTATTCGGCAGTTTTGACAGATTTTTTCGTCGATCACGGTGTTGAATTTTGAAATTTTTGTTTAGGATTTTTGGGTTAGTTCTGTTTTTTTATAGCAATGAAGTGTTGAATGATGGAAAAACTGTTATTTTGGCAATTTGATTCAAACAGTGACCTGTTTCTGTCCGTAGACCCGTGGTCTATGAAATTAGAATGCAGTCGATTGAATTAATTTTTAAACGTATGGAATTGTTTTAAAATATGATTGTTGAAATAGTGAAAATTGAAATATTAATAGGTAATTAGTTTGATTAGATGCACTAGTTTGATTTTTAGCAATTGCTGTGTTTTGATACTGCATATTAAATTTTGGCTCAGTTATTGTATGTTGTGTAGTGAACTGTTTAATGGGGGGTATTTCTTAATTTTTTGGGGGGCTTTTCATTTGAGAATTGAGTTGTTTCTGTTGATAGACTTGTGGTCTATGAACTGAAAATGAGAGATTTGTTTTGCAGGTGTAGATTGTGTTGAAAATGGGTAAAAAAAATATCCTTCCTAAACGCAAAGCCAGTACCACTTCTAATTCTGCTAGTAGTAGTAGAAAAAGAAAAGTTGCTTATCGAGAATTTTAACAAGTTTTGGCCGACAATGGATAAGGTCGGATCTTTTCCGACAAAGATATCGGTCAGATCAAGAATGGTTGCTTATCGAGAATTTTAACAAGTTTTGGCCGATCAGGAGTTTAAGAAAAGATTCAAGTGGTCCTGTTTTGGACACCTGAGAAACCTGCCGGAACATCTCAAGTTCAATAGGCAGTTGGTCTATTATTTACTGTTGCGACGTGTCAAGAACGATAAGATGCGTCATGAGATATGGTTCTGCGTTAATAACAAGCCTGCCTGTTTTGTCTTGAAAGAGTTTTGTTTGATCACGGGGTTGAATTGCTCATCATACCCCAGTGAATAAAAAATGAAGAAGGTGTTATCAAAAGGGGAGAATTTTTGCTTTAAGGTGACGAAAAATAAAAACATTACGGCGGCCAACCTGCTACACCTGATCAGAGGAAATAAGCTGAACAAGGACCAGAAGTTTAAGTGTTGTTTACTGTGGTTCTTGCACATCATTTTGCTTGCAAAATATTCGACGAAGGTTGTCGACACAAAATTGATTTGAATGGTCGATTCTTTGAGTTTCTTCGAGAGTTATCTGTGGAGTAAAGAGACATTTCAACTCACTATGGACTATCTGAAGAAGAAAAGTGAGCTGAAGAAGCAGATGAAAGTATTTGATGAGAAGCAGAAGGCATCCTATGCTCTATTCAGATTTCCCTGGGCATTCATGGTATCTACCATAAACTCTTTAGTGAGTTTATCGTAGATTCTCATTTTATTTATACTTTTTTCACACACTCTGAGTTATTTTTTCACTATTGTACTGCTTACAGATTTGGATCTATGAGACCTTTCTTCATCTTGGAAAATTTGCTAGAAAATCAACGGATGAGCCATTTCTCATTCCCCGCATCCTTAGATGGCACACTACAAAAAATGACAAGATAATCGAAGGAGATCCATTCAAGTATAAAGGAAAAGTTACTGAGGTATGAACTTATTTTTTATTATGCAATAATACTATTGGAGATTAGAATGTTATGTAATTGTTAATTGATTTTTTATAGAATGTGCACCGTACATCATCCCTACTGTTCGTGAGACGAAGATAGATACATGGTTACATTTATACCATATACGAACGAGGCAAAGAATAACGTCCTCGATGACTTGAATAAAGAGTTAGAAGAGGTGACTGTCCTTACGTCAAATGAGGACAGTGATGATGATGCGGATTTGTGTGGTAACCCCGTTAGAGTATGCATTGGTGATGATGATTCTTCGAGCACCTCTAAAGATGCAGCGGGTACCTCATCCCCTGGGGATCTTCATAAGCATGTTGTTGTGCTCGAGGAAGCGTTGTTGGATATTGCTGCTTATATCAGAGAGAAAAGACTGAAGAAAAAAAGAAAAGGATGAGCGACAATACGAGCGAGGTAACTTTATTCAATAATTGATGTTGTTAATGAATTTTCAGATTTAAATATCAGTAACACTTTGTAATATGATGATATAGTGCATGTGGACCTTCGTGAATCAAAGAAAAATGAAGAAGGAGAAAAAAGAGCAAAATGGATGAGCTGGCCTCTGTTGTGGCAGAAGAGCAAAAGAAGGAAGAAAAAAAGGATGAAGAAGAAGAAATGGAAGAAGATAAGAGCCAAGAAGAAAGTGGAAAAGAAGCAGCTGTAGAAGCAGAAGAAGAAGCTGAAAAAAAAGTAGCAACAGATGAAGAAGAAGGCAAGGAAAAAGAAGAAGCTGAGAAAGAGCAGCAAGTGAAGGAAAAAAAGAAGCTGAAGAAGAAACAACTGCTGCAGGTGAAGAAAGAGAAGAAGCTGAGGAAGAAAAGGAAGCTGAAGAAGCACCAACTATTGTAGATGCTAAAAAAGAAGAGAATAAGGTGAGAATGAAGAAGCAGCTGCAACTATTGAGAAAAAAAGAGTTGAAGCTGACCAAAAAGATGTGGTCATAGATATCTTTGGTGAAATCAACATTAACAATTGTATTGATGAGGAACATAGGAAAAAAGACATTTGAATGCTAATATTGTTAATATGTTGCTGAATGATCAGTTGTTAGGATAGGACAAATATTTTTTTTTATTTGACAAGTATGAAAGTTTAAGGATCTGTTGGTAGGATATTAGAAATATTTTTTTTATGGTAGTTGTTATGATTTTGCACTGAATCTATCTCTATCAAACTGATTTGTGGCATGGCCATTTGAATATGCAGGGTGTTGTCATAGTTGGTACAGTGTATGGTTAATATCACAGAATGCATACTTAATCTTTCGTATACTACATGCATAGTCTATCATTACCATGCTGGTCGGTTTTAAGTCGATGGGTTGTTTGATCGACTATGATTCTATAAAAAATAGTATTAACATTATAAAAAAATAGAAGTAACATTATAGAAAAATAGAAGTATTGTTATTTATTCAATATCACTACATCAATGTTACACCTTTCTAAAGAATGAATACTAGCATTATAACACATAACATCATTTTTAGGCCGACCATTCTCCCTTTTTTTCGGCCAAAATCAATTTTTGTTTTAGTTGATGCCTCTCTATTTGGGTGTCATGTAGCAACACTTTAAAGTGATCCCTCTGCTCTTTGGCTTCTTTGACCAAAGTCATGAGACAATCTTTATTTTCTTCACATTGTTGGAGCCTTTGTAGTAGATTAAATTTTGCCAAGCCTTGAAAATTTGATGTCTCGGATTCCAGACTCAACATTGATGGACTGGTTGGAGGTGATAGCTCATTAAGCCATTTAAAAAATGAGCATGCTCCATTATCCTAGAAACATAACGACTAACTTAACTTTTAAAAAATAATAATTACATAACGACTAATTTAACTTTATCAAAAAAACACATACAGTTTACCTTCACAATTGCACAATTATAAAATTTGTGACCTGGATTTGAGTCCGTGCGTGACGTCCTCAAGATAGCCGCATTCCCACAATGAAAAATTAGAGTATTTTTAGAATTGGATGTTTGAAAGGCTTTAGACATTGTAGAATTTTTAAAAATAAAACAAAGCAAATGAAATAAAATAATGAGGGATGGTCGACCTTATATATGAAGTAAAAACGAAGTGTTGACACTAACGGATTATAAAAGTAGCCATTTATTACCGTTGGAATAGTAATTTTATTTTTTGAACTGGTGGTGACACTTAATAGACCGTCGTAGATCATGACTTATGTCAGCCATCGATTTGTCTAGTCTACCGTAGACTTACACCTTTAGTAGTGCATCGATTAATATCCTTATTATGCATAGACCACGTTGATCTATGTACATTGCTATATACTGTCACTTGGATGTAGTTAAAAAATGAAAAAATAAATGAAAAATAAATGTAGTGTTGATTTCTACACATGTGAATGAGTGTAAAGATGACACATAATCATATTAGAGCTTGTACAAATTGGGGGTGGTGGTGGTGAATTAAGAAGTGTGTGGATGGGTAGTGGTTGAACGTTCAATATCCTAAGAGTAACGTTTGTCAAAGCATAAGTATGTTTTGAGGATATATATTGTATTTAATGACTACACATTCCACATACTCCTTCCATCGCCACTCCTAAATCAAAATAGTGTGTGGAATGGATAGTGGTTGAACAACCATCATCCTCAATACAATATATCCTCAATATATACTTGTGCTTTGACAAACATTACTCTTAGGATATTGAACATTCAACCACTACCCATTCACACACTCTTTAATTCACCCCCTAATTTGTACAAGCTCTAATATGATTATGTGTTATGTTTACACTCATTCACATGTGTAGAAATCAACACTATATTTATTTTTAATTTATTTTTCTAATTTTTAACTACATCCAAGTGCGGTCCATATCAGTGTACATAGATCAATGTGGTCTATGCATAATCAGGAGATCAATCGATGGACTACTGAAGGTGTAAGTCTATGGTAGACCAGACAAATCGATGGCTGACATAAGTCATGATCTACGACGGCCTATTAAGTGTCACCACCAGTCTATAGACTATACTAATTCATGAACCCTCAAGATTATCCATTTAAATCATTTTTAATTTAATTATTTTCTTCCACCAGCCCCAAAACATGTTATTATCTATTTAAATTATTTTTAATTTAATTATTTTATTCCACCAGCCCCAAAACATGTGATTATCTATTTCAATTATTTTAATTTAATTATTTTATTGCACCGGCCCCAAAATATGTTATTATCTGTTGAGGAAAGACGGAGTATACGATTGATGATAGACTATATATCACTTTTTTATAGCAACTTGAAATTAATCAAGTCAAACTACAGTACTGTTAATTGAACAAGGTATACATATTTAAAATTTGTGTCTGTACAGAAGAAAACGTTTGGTTTGCATATCACAACAAAGATGGTAAACATAATGTTCAAACTGAAACAACATACTTATATTAAACTTGTTCATTGCATTACATACTAAAATTTACAGTTGATAGGGGAAACTAGAAGAAGCTTTCTTCTAACAAAATCCTTCTAAGAAAGCTTCTTCAGCAATGAACAAATAAAAAAAACTTAACAACAAAAAAAAAATAAAAAAGTAAACTAATTTATGGGGATGTTGGGCGGGGGGATGTAGTTGTTGCCGTCCATTCCAAGACGCTCCAAAATTGCTCGGAGGAAACGAGCAATTTGTCGGAGCTCACGCTCCAAGTAACGACGGTCTTCTCTCAGGCCATATAAAATCCGGTCAAAATCATTTCAAAGCAGAAGCAAATCATAGTGATGAAGGGGAATTCGTTTGATTGGGCGAAAGTGAATTCTGCGACCAGGCATAATTTCAGTTTTGGGGAAGAAGAAAAAGGTCTCTAATGTTTTGAGTTTAGAAACAAGTGAAGGGTTATGTAGAAATAGGCCCTATACTTATAGACCTATAGATGGCGTCCTTTCATATATCCAACCAATGGCCAGTCGACGCGTGTGGGAATAAAAAATGCTTGGTTTGCGTACACCAGCAGTTTTTCTTGAGAACAGATATGTTTGCAGCTTTTAATTAATTAGGAACAGGATACAATGATTCAATGTATCTATTAGAGAGATATAGCGGTATAAATACCCACATAGCGTATTTGATGATTAATCATATAACCAATATCTATTATTTAATAGACTATGTAAAAGATATACCGTAGAATATATGTAGTCTATCGTAGACAAAGCTTTAAGTCGATAACAACTGAACGTTAAATTCTACTGAAATGTACATTTATACCCCAAAACAGCAGCTTTACAACTGAAACAAAAAAAACCCTATCTATGATTTATTGGTCATGCTACACGTGGTTCTTTTGTGCCCGAATTTCTTACAGATTAAACAACTATTCCTCCTTTTAGACTTAAACGCCTCATCAACGCCCTTAGTGCGTTTGACTTTCTTCCTTTCGAGTTTGGGATCGTATGGGGGTTGAGAAATTTCAGTGTCTAGCAATTCCTGTGGCACAGTTCATTCATCCTCTGGAGGGATAATGTTAATTGCTTTTGAGTATGCGAGGAGGTAACTTTCAGATTTATAAATTGGCGAAGAGTACTCGTAGATGAAGTTACCATAACCTACACCATCGCCATACTTTGCTCGTAAAGCTGCCATTGCATGTTCGCACGACATTTTCACCAAGTCAAATTCCAACAAGAACAACTCCTCTCCAAGAGATTGACCTTGGAAGTAATACCATTGCCGAATACCATGTACTAGTTGAGAACCCCATTTTTATTAATTACATGCAAGGAATCGCTCGTACACTTTTCATCCCTTAGGATCTTTTCCGTACAAGGCACAAATTTGTTCTTTTTACCATCGACATGGGCATGCCGCTTCCTAAACTTTTCACCAATTTTTTTAGCAATTGAATTGAATATGTACGACACGGGATACTCTCGTTCATTAATCAAAACTGAGTTGAGTGACTCGGCAATATTTGTGGTCATCACATCATACCTATTACCTGAGAAGTGTGCTCTACTCCATTTTTCAAAACCAAGCACATTTTCAAGGACATGTGCTGCCTCGAGGCAAGTATTCTTCAATTCCTCAAACTTTTCATTGAACTCATCAAAGGAATATGCCTTTTCCATGGCGTAGAATAGATAAAGATGTTCTTGATAGTGTTGATTTATACAGAGATTTTCAGTAAGGTGCCTCATGCAAAGTCCGTGATGTGCACAATTGTATACACGGGAGAAGGCATTGGCGATGCTAATGTGCCTTTCGGAGATGACACATAGATCTAATTCATCATCTACGATAGACTTCAACTTCTAGAAGAAGAAGGTCCAAGAAGCATCGTTCTCTTTATCGACGACACAAAAAGCAATTGGAAAGATATGATTTTCGGTGTCCTATGCAACTGCACTCAGAAACACGCCCTCATACTTTCCATATAAATGTGTGCCATCAATGGAAAATACCTTTCTCAATGGACACATCCCCATTTGCAAGCTCTGAATGCTAAGAAGTAGTAAACGAACGATCCATCAATCTGGTTTACCATGATAGAGTAGGAAGACCCTTGATTCAACAACTCCACCATGTGGAAAAAAGCCAGCAAATAAGCATATCCGGGCTCCGGTGTCCCGTGAATAATGTTCTTCATAATTATATTTTCTTTCCAACACATCCAGTTGCTTGCGTGGAAATACAACTCCTTAAACAAAATTCTTTGAATTTTTTTATGCCTGGACCCTTATCATCCCGAAAATGATTTACCCATAGTGAAGCAATTAATTTAGATGAGATTTTCTTATACTTGTGGGTGGCGTGTTTAACACCGCACGTGTGCACCCCGACATACTTGTATATGTGAAATCTGTTCGAGGTTTCGTACTTCCTTGCCCGCAAAAACCAGCCATAACCAGGAGATACAAATTTTCCCTTCAACAATTTGGTACATCTCTTTTGCTTACCATAATAAAAAGATTGCCTCACCGTTGCTCCATCTAGTAGTATTTTGAGCTATTTCTTGTCGAAAAATTTTGATCACGATAGAAATTGGTTCTGTTGGAGAAGGAATGTCTTGGTTGAGATCCCGTTCTACTTTCTTCTTCCGCATCTTGCGAGTCTGATGAAATATTTTCCATATGCATACAATCATCTTCCATATTCCTAGGATGATCGCCATCGCTCTCGTAATCATTCAAATCATTATCAATTGTCGGGCACCGAGGTAGGGATGGTGATGAATTCATTGGTCCTTTGAAAGACCTCTTGACTATATCCTTAAAATAGGCCTAAAGCCATCTGTATCAACATCCATCATGTAGAGAGACACACGTGCATCATTATTTATGATTGTAGGATTCACCTTTTCTCTTGAATGCATTAGATAACTAATCACCACGTTGCTCGACGCGCAATCTAGATCCCCACTCTGCATTATGTTTGCAACCAATTCGTCCTATGAAATATTATGGCGAACAGCAATGGGCAGTGTCACCTTGGTAAAAGATCTTCATTTCCAACATTTGGGAGTATCCACCTATTCTCTCATGAAATCACCTAAAACCAGAACAAATTCTACAACAGACATCCTCGAATTAAGCTTCGGTCGATGGTAGATTAAGCTTAGGGTCTATGTTGGGATGTATGCACGGTCGATGCCTAATGATGATGGGTCGATGATTGCGCAAATATCCATACAAAAATTTAAAATTGTAAATATTGCTTCAAATCAACGATCGTTGGGTTTATGGAATATATAAATAAACTTGGAGTCGCCTGAGCTATTGTAATGTACTTTCTAAAGAGTTTTTGAGTGATGTGACTGATTTAAAGCTTTTGGGAAGATAACAAAAAAATGGGATAAAATGGATGCAATGGACAAACTTATGATGTTTGTGGGCTGATTTAGAGATGATCGGCGGAAAATAACACCGAAAAGGACGTTAGAATTGGAGCTTTTTCTTTTTGGAGGGAAAGAACTTTTTTTGGAGGGAAAGAACCACCTTCTATTTTTAGCATTTGGATTTATTTTTAATATTGTTGAAAACCTAGATAGTATTTTATAATGGTGGATGATGGAGTGAGTTGAAGTGTATTATTAGAAACTTATGAATGAATTTGTTAAGTTGGAAATATTTGGTTAAAGTGTAGTATTTAAAAACTTGTGGGTAAATTTATTGAGTTGGAGAAGTTTGTGGTGATGTGGATTAAATAAGGTATATGGCAAATTTTTTAGAACTTTTGACTAAATTGCTAACTAGTTTTCAAAATGTCCTTTTTGGCCAACTTTCCCAAGTTACATGTTACATATAGAATATAAGTAATGGTTCACTGGAACTGTATTGGTTCCTTCAGCCTTCACCTTTGTTTTCAGTTTTCATTGAAAATTTTGGATGATCTACTCAGCAAGAGTAGTATGCGTTGGTCGGATTCAGAATGGCTTCATCCTTGGTTGATGGGAAATGCTGGAGCGGATTATTCAATGGTGAGTGGTTGCGCTTTAGACTCCTGACTATCAATTTTAAGGTTCATACAGACCATTAATGTAGCATCGACATAAATTGCAGACCTTGGTTATCTCCATTTGTGTGCCCAGGTAACGCCTTAGGGGGGTTATTATCATGCTTGTTATTATGGATTTTTAGTGGATTAGCTCCGGTTCTTCAAGATCAGTGTGATCGAGTTGCACGGGCAGGAGTCAGGTGACTTTCTACTTGATTTGGAGTGAATAACAACTTTGGAAAGCCAAAAGAAGGTTATATTTGAATTTGGAGTTGCGAGGGCAGGAGTCGGGTGACTTTCTACTTGATTTGGAGTGAATAGCAACTTTGGAAAGCCAAAAGAAGGTTATATTTAAATTTGGAGTTGGTTGCATGACTCATGCCTTGCGTGGCCTTTGGCTTGGATGAGTTTTCATTTGATTATGCTGTGCAAATAATTTTGTTAAGTTATAGTAGCATGTTACATTTCTTATTTTCAAGATTTGAAATTCACATTCTAAGGAGACTTACTTGTAGATATCCTTTAAATGACCCAATAGTGTAAAAAATGTTTACACTAACAACATATACTCCTAGAGATATACGAGTTGAAATTCAAGTAATGGTAGAATAATTCTTTACACTCTCAGTGATATTAATTATGTATATGTATCTGTATGTATATACCTACACATACATGTAAAGATGCAATCATATATATAGAAGATTCTGTTAAATATTTCAACAAATTTGGCAAATGTTGTTATATACTAGAATTTCAATAAACGGCAGACATGTTTGGTTTAATTTCTCATCCAGAGACTAAAAGTACTCTACTCTAATTTTGTAATTATAAGTCATACTGGAAAAGTCCAAGGGTGACTAATTAACAGTGTGTCAAATTAGAAAATACGTAGCTTTGTTCGGTTTACCCACCCTATTATATAATTCTACATTGAAAACGTTCCTTTTCAATTAGGTTTGGACGTGACTGAGATGAGTAAATTACACTTAGTCAAGAACTAGTAGAAGGATATCAATATTAATAGCCACCATTAAGCTATGGTTAGTTTGTTTTCCTATAACATAAAAAAAAACTATTTTCTATTACAACAACTTCGGGTAAAATTGGTGTGACCAAATTCAGTCATCAGAACTTCAAAACTTTAAATATAGCAACAATTACAATTATTGAGCAAGAGAATTTGATAATAAATTAAAGTTCTTTATACAAAAAATATGCTTATAGATGTATATATGTATTTAAGTTCTAACAATAACATATTCAGTGAAATTCCATAAGTGGAGTCTAGAAAGTGAAGGTAAAGAGATTATTTTTGACAGATCGTCAACTCAAGTAAATTAAGCATATCTAAACAAGTATTCGAGAAATATAGTAGAGAAGAAATCATGCTGAAAATAACGGAGAGAAGAATAGTCACAACAACATATATCTGAACCAAAGTAAAGAAAATAGCACATAGTAACTAAAATTGAGAATGAGGAAGTAGGAGAAAAGTAATGGTAATATTGATAAGAGAAACTAGATGATGCACATGACTATCAACTAATTTTCTATTCTAGTTATTGACCTCCATAACTTTGTATCTAGGAGCACGTCCTCAATAAGCTGTAGGAGTGTCATTTCTTGTCCTAGTCACACCACCTTAATATTTCTTCTTGGTCTACCTCTATCTCTCCTCAGCCTACAATAGCCAACCTCTAACACCTTGCTCCCTTGGGGAATCTGTGCATCTCTCTTCACATGCCCGAACCATCTTAGTTTCACTTCCCGCATCTCATCCACCACGGAGGCCATTACCATTTTGTCCAAATATCACAACTCCTTATCCAATATCTCTTAGTATTCTCATGCATCCATAGTCGCATCCCTATTTTAGCTATTTTTATTTTTTGGATGCACGAGTTCTTGACTGAACGACTGTAATACCCCATATTTCCCTAGCCTAAACTAACTCTCAGTCCGTGAGTTATTCAATATAAATTTTTTAAAATACTCAGTATTTTTCAGTTTAATGCCTTCCATTGCATAGGAAATTTAATTAGCTTTCTAACGATATAAAATTTGCCTAAATCCAATAACCGGGTAAGAAGTTCTGGCTATTTTAAGTTTCAATCGTTAAACACCGTCATTCAGGCCAGTACCACATCGCGGAGGGATTTCAGTTCCCAATTGTCCAATTTTAGTCAGGGACCGTGATTACCCTGCATTGCACCACCAGCCAAAATGACAATTGTTAATTTTCAGTGGGACTCCGCGATTTCACCGCGTCGCACCAAACCTTTAGTTCCCAATTGACAATTTCCAGTGACACGACGCGATAGCGCTGCGTTGCGCTAGGTGCCTATTTCAGAAAATTTCAATGGAAATTAAAATTTTTGTCCAGGGTTAAATTGGTCTTTCCCTATGATTTAAACACGTCTAAGTATGGGATTTAATCCCTAAAAACGTTTTAAAAGCCATTCTTAATCAATTCCCCCCAAATTAAAAGAATTTTCTCTCAAGAAAACAAACCCTAGCTCCAAGAAATCAAGGCAATCTCAAGAAATTCTCCAAGAACCTTCAAGAAAAAATATTCCAAGGTATGCTAGGTGTTCATCTATGGGTTCCTTTAACTTATAGAGTCCACGAATCCATTTTCAAACTACAAGATTGTTGAATAATGAACTTCTATGTTTGAATTGAATTGAATTCATGTTCATGTTATTGTTGGGTCTTAGTCCATGATTAAATTACAAGCTTTCTTGCAATTAATCATTATATGTGTTGAATTACATGATCTTCATGATAAACCCTTCAATTTGCAAGTTGATTGATGTAGCCATGATAACTATATGTGTTGATTATTGTATAACTCAAGTATAATTCCCATGTGTTTGATAAAATGCCTAGGTGAATGAAATAGTGCCATTATAATATGATAGCACATATTCCCCATTCATGTATAAGTAGATACCTTACAAGTGTTTGATAAAATATCTCTGTGGATGAATTATGAACAAGAGAGCAATGTTGTGTTATTTAAGATTATGCTATGCTTTACTTTTCATGCCATCGAGTTCTGGGGGTATTTAATACTCGATAATTTAGCTGTTTACCTAGAGCTAGTGTCAGTTACAGAATAGTCTCAGTCATGTCACGATCAGTACAACTCTCAGTCAGTTACAGAACTCAGTAGAACTCAATCAGTTATTGAACTCAGGAAAACTCAGTAATCTCAGTATCAGTCCAATTCAGTTCAGTATAATTAGTTTAGTGTATTTCAGTTAGGAGTAGGATTCAGCACCGAGTGAACCCAAGGATGGGGGCTTACCTGCCAATAGAGGGTATGATCCTTAGAAGCAATCCTTGTATTCTAGAACTACATAGCCAGCTTAGTTTGAGATATCAAACCTACCAATTGAGGCTTGATGAGGTATTTTAACTTGTCAGTTGAGGGTTCCACCATTCTCATTAGAGTACCTTCCAAATGATCTTCAGTTGTGTTTACCCGTGGCACGGTATTAACACCCTTCCAATTGAGGTTACAGATTGGATCCTAACTTAGTTATTTTATATTATTTGGGGCATATCGGTTAGATGATTATCTCCCACAATTTTGGTCACAGTGTTCAGAATAGAACTCAGTTCAGTTCTATAGAACCAGGACTGTCAGATACAGTTAATCAGTATCAGTAATCACAGATTATTAGTTACTCTGTATCTGAACTCAGTACTTAGCTTCAGAACAGCTCAATTACAATATTCAAATATATGCACAATATTGCATACTCAGTATTTACAGCAGTTACAGATTATCCATTACTCTCATGTTTAGTTACTCTATATCATTTATTCAATTATTGTTCATGCATATGAACCCTTGCATTCACCCTCACCTTATATAGCATACCAGAACATTCCACGTACTGATGCATACTCTTTCTTTGCGCTATGATGTCTTATATCATAGGTTCGGACGCTCAGATTCCCGACCATGCATAAATAGATTTAGATTCAGCCAACAGCAGTAGATTAGTAATGAGTCCTCATCATTCGGGGATATTTTTTTATTTTATATTTTTAGTAGATACAGTAGTTCAGTAGATGGAGTTAGTTGGGGGATTGTCCCATCAACTCTACTTTCAGACAGATTCAGTTAGAGACTTTTTAGACTATTTTTCAGACAGTATTCAATTTTATAGGTTATTATTACAGTTTGATATTTTCATCAGTATTTCAGATGTGTTGAACCTTCTAGCATTTCAGCCTATCATTTCACATTTATTATAGTATCTTATTTCAATGCTCATACCAGATATCAGTCATATGTTAGATTGTGGTCTTTTGGGGTCGTAAGCACCGTGTAGCGTACAAACTCAGGGCATTACAACAACGTTCTATCTCATAAAACATAGTTAGTCTAACAACCACTTTATAAAGCTTACTTTTAAGTCTTGGTGGCATATTCTTATCACACAAGATAACAAAACCTAGTATGTGAAACCTTCAATTTTTGTGTGTTTCAACCTTTTTCCCTTTCCTATAGTTGTTACATATTGATAATGAGGTATGAGTATATTTGATATGGTTCGTGACGTATTTGGAAATAATTTGGGAGAGTTTGAGACTCGAGATTCTTAGAGACTAAAAGTCATTGGTTTGGTTTTGGTCAACATACCATATTTGGAGTTCTAGATGATGATTTGGATAGTTCCGTTAGATTTAGAATGTCGATATTGGGTTAGTAGCAGGATTGGTTCAACTTTTATTTTTATTTTGATCCTCAGTTTGAAAACTAGTAAAATTTGCTAAAAAGGAGTCTCGAGGTTTAATTCAATAAAATGATCCTTTTAAAAAATCTAATATTGTTGTTGAGTTTGAAACATCATAAATAGCGTAGTAGCATATATGATTTATTTTTGTGGGGTCCCGATTGAATTCTGGGGGATCTATTGACAACTTTACAACTTAGCAAAGTTGTTGATGTAACTGATATCTGGTGCAGCCATTTAAGTGTCCAAAGACTACTTTAGCAGCATGACACTACTTTAGCAATATGACACCACTTTAGCAGCTTTTTTTGTGGTATGACACTGGTTTAGCAGTCATTTAATCATTGAAGCATTCATCATTATTAATAAATCCAAAAATTTTCCCCTTTTTCTTATTCATCTATTTTCAAGAATTAAAGCTTTAGGTTTGAACGATTTTAAAGATTTTCTTCACCAATTATTCTTGGTTTATCTCCAAACTCTTGTTTTCATTAAATCTCCTTGATTACATCTCGAAAACACTCTTTAATCCCAAATTTTAAATGGATTTTTGAGATTTTTTATCGGTAAAGCTCAAAAATGGTTTTCATCTATTTGAATCTTGTTCTTAACTCATTTTCACTTAAATTTTTAATTATAAACTCCTGCAACCTTGGGGAACTTGTTTCTAAAATATATTTTTATTTTACCCTTTTTATTTTTTAATTTATTTTTCAAACCTATTTTATAATCGATATGGATATTGTTAGCTTTCTTTTAATGCATAGATTCTATAATTGCATGGTTTAGTTCATTCTGAGTCTGCTCAATAGGAAAAAGCTTCTGTTGAAGGATTCTAGGCCTAGATTCGCTACTTCTAGGTAGTTTCTTCATACTGAGTTGAATAGTTAATAATTGAGTAAAACATGCTATGAATTGAGAAAATTATCAATGGGAGGTTTTTTTACTTTTTTTGATATTATTTTTTATTGGTATGCCCATGCGGAGGCTTATTTACTTATTGATGTTGACTTGAGATATTATATATTACGTGTTGTTGTGTGGGTGATTTATTTGATTGTATTAGTCTAATTTGTTTATTAAATTCCTTATTCTTATTGTGATATCAGTGCGGGGGGTTTTGAATAGATATTATAGAGCTTATTTTGAGCATATTTTGACTCCATCATGATAGAAATACCCAAAATTGGGAATTGACTTGATAGTAATGATATCCTGCATGATTATTCTTGTGGGAGCATCGAGATTTGATAAGTATATACAGAAATTTATGTGATTACTTTTAATCATGCATCCTAATCCCATCTTCATTGTATTGCATTACCTTTGCATCCCTATGCTCTTTTATATACCTTGGCGTGTGTTTAGATTCCATCTGTATTTTGTGTATATCTATTTCCATTTTGTTTTATATATATTAGAACTATTAGTGGAGACAGTGTGAGCTACTATTTGAGAACTTGTCTATATGCAGGTGATGTACTCATAATATTATTTACTTAAATTATTAACTGCTTTACTCAGTCGACTTATGATACCTATCAAGTACAAGTGGACCATACTCATCTTTAATATGCCCTATTGGTGTAGATCATAGCTCAAGTATGAGATGCAGCAGTTGATCTCGTACGGTAATTGTCAGTCTTTTGAGATACTGGAGGGCTCTAGAGTTCAAGGCACATTTCAAATCTCACCCTACCTTAGTTTTCTTTATTACTTTTTCAGAGACACATTTATGTATTTTATTATTCTGAGTTGTACTAGATTTTCTCTACTCTTATGATACTTGTATCCTTGGGGTTTTATGGTTTTTTTTTATATTTTAATTTTATTGTGCATATGTTGACCTGACTCCATTCTAGAAGTCTCATTTGTCTTATTTTTTATTTGTATTTCTTATTTTCTTTCTATTTTGGGGAATCAACTTACTTATCAAGGTTGAATCTTGGTAAGTGTCATCATGACCTCAATTTTTAGATTGTGATAAAGTGGTATTAGAGTACTAGGTTCAATGATCTGATAATTGCAAGAGCAATATGTTTAGTAGAGTTTCTCAGATCGGTACGTTGATGTCCGTATCTATATTTGAGAGGCTATAATATGTCTTTAGAAAAAACTTCTATAAATTTGATTCCTTTTCATGCGGATTATTTGTACTTAAATTCTTAATTCATATTTCATTTTTTCTACGTAGATAGTGAGGACTCGATCTAGAGATACTAGGGATGATGAGCCAACACCCAATGTGGGAGCCTCGGGTTAGAAGGCAAGGTGAGAGTTGGGGTTGGCCCAGGGGTAAAGGATGAGAATGAGAAGCTGCCCTACCCAAAGGACGTGCTTAAGAGGCCTCACCTAAGCATGAGGTTGAGTATGCTGAGGATGATTATTAGACAGGGGTGTGAGGCTATCTTAGGTCCCACAGGGTTTAGTTGACACCCAGTGTTGCATGATCTATTGATTCATCTATTTAGTTGTTTGGATGGTGTTTCTTTGACTGTATCGGTTATTTCTCAGATTTTGAGTGGAGTTAACCTATCAAAACCAACTTTTGTTATGTTTCCCCTATATATGGATCCACTACCTACAAGACTTACTATTTCTTCGATTATTTTGGGTCATGTTTTTTCTTCTGATGATCAGAAGAAGATTGAGAGGTTTATTTACTTAGATCTTCCTAAGTTTACTACTGCGTTTAGAGAGGATGCCTATGAATTTTTGATCGACCGCTAGGAGATGTTATATAACTTTGGATCCCTTGAGTTTCATAAAGTTTCTTATTTGACTTATCATTTTCCTAATGTGGATAGACATTGGTGGTGGTTTTTTCTATTTGTAGACCATTAGATCTACCTACTATGATATGGGCTTAGTTTTCTGAGTTTTTTTTGGAAAGGTTTGTGCCTTACAATTTAAGGGATCAGATGAGAGATGAGTTTGATAACAAATTAGGTCCATATCTATTGCCGAGTATGAGGCACATTTCCACTCTCTATCCAAATATTTAATCGTAAGTAACTTTACTAAGTCTAAGAGGATTCAGAAGTTCGTTAAAGGGTCCTTATCAATTGACTACAACCTAGATGGTAGTCATGGGAGATTTTTTTCAGAGTATTATAGAGCATGCTAAGTTGGTAGAGTAGATTACCCAAGCTACATAGGAGATCACCAAGAAGATGCACCAATAGAGGGAGTTTAGTGGACATATCTCCTAAGGTAAAGATTTCTCTGGCACAAGTTCTGGTAGTTATCATGGTAGGATAGTTCAGGCCATTTTACAGGGATTAGGTGGTAAGCCATGGGTTTTATGGCTCAAGGTAGCTAGGTATTAGATCACGCGAGTGGAGGTTCCAACTTCAGTTCTTCAGGCTATGGCAATTATTTTATTTCATCGGTGCCTCCCATCTTAAGTCAAGATATAAGAGATATTATATTTGTGAGGAGATTGTGCATTTGGACAAGGATTGTCCTCATGTGTGTTTGGTCCTACCCAATAGGGTTTTAAGCTTCATCTTTGCCCTACTTCTATATCTGCAGTTAGAGATAATTCACACAGTGGTAGGGTATTACTAAAGGTTCTTAAGGTAGATTCAAGGGAGCTCTTGGTAATGTTCATGGAATTCTTAGTTCAGAAGCGAAAGTGAATTGTGTTATGCTATACTTGGGAGAACCGATGCAAAGGCTTTTAATGTAGTTATTACATGTATCATCCCAATTTTCTAGAGATTTTCTTTTGTGTCATTTGACCTTGTCTACATTTTTCTATGTGTTTATATATTTTGCTATTGGTTTTGATGTTGCATATAAGTCTCTTGTTATGACTCTTCATATTTCTACCCTCGTAGGAGATTTTGTAGGGCGTGGGACTTGGGTAGGCTTGATTATCACAAAAATGGTTGATTTTGATGTGATATTGGGTATGGATTCACTATCTCTCTATAATGCTATTTTGGATTGTTATGCCAAGACTGTGACCTTAGTGACTCTAGGTATGTCAAGGTTAATTTAGAATGGTACTCTTAATTCGGGTCCAAAAGGGGTTGTATCTTTTATAGGTTCTTGTCACATGATGGAAAATGGATGTTTGTCTTATTTAGATTATGTTCATGATACTAGTATTTCCTTAACGCCTCCTTTGGATTCTATTTGGCTTGTTCGTGAGTGGAGCCGGACACCAAGCCTATTTCTATTCCTTCCTATAGTATGTCCCCAGTTGCGTTGAAGGAGTTGAAGAAGCAGTTGCATGAGGTAACACCCCGTATTTAAGTACGTGTATTGGCGTATTCAAGTACGTGTATTGGTCTTATTTATATGGAATTAATTTTTTTTATTTTATTTATACCAGAATTTGCCCGTTGATGGTTCCATGCGAAGGTTATTGAATAAGCTTTCCAACGATATAAAGATTTCGAAAAACGGATAGGTTTCGGATATAATCGAGCACGTTCGAAACTATAAAACGGTGGCCGAGATATTTGGGAATAGTAAATGTGCAGGAAAATTTCCTGAACACAAACTACTGAGGCCAGCCAATTTTTTGGGTCTACTTCAAATGATCATAACTCCCTTAATATAATGAACTGGGAGAGCTGCGACCTATGAAAAGAAATATCTTTGATTCTTCTTTCCAATTCAATTGGTTTCATCCAAATCCAAGGTCTGAGTAAGGAGTTATACTCGTTTTACTTCAGCCTCTCAAAACAGATTTTTGGGTCAACTTCAAACGATCATAACTGCCTTAATATAATGAACTGGGAGAGCTGCGACATATGAAAAGAAATATATTTGAGTCTTATTTCCAATGAAATTGGTTTCATCCAAATCCAACGTCTGAGTAAGGAGTTATACTCGTTTTACTTCAGCCTCTCAAAACAGATTTTTAGGGTCAACTTCAAATGACCATAACTCCTTGTACAGGACGAACTGGGTGTCCTACTTTATATGAAATCAAATCCCTTTGAATTATATTTCCAACGATACCAATTTCACCCAAATTCAATATCGGAGGAAAGAGTTATTGTCAATCTACTTTAGCTTAACAAAACAGTCCACTAAAGGACAGATTTAGCATTATTTAAATTTTAAAGGCATTTTGGTCATTTCCTATTATATTATGGACGGGAATAT
This sequence comes from Capsicum annuum, assembly GCF_002878395.1. Lineage (NCBI taxonomy): Eukaryota > Viridiplantae > Streptophyta > Magnoliopsida > Solanales > Solanaceae > Capsicum > Capsicum annuum. The sequence continues at coordinate 461,277 of NW_025830638.1, read as the reverse complement.
GTGTATATATACATGTATATGAGTTCAAAAACACATTTTCATCATCAATCATTGCTAAAGAACAAACCCTAGCGAAATTTGACCTTTAAATTACTTTTGATTCAACCGTAGAAATTCCAAAGTAATCCGATAACTGCGTTTGTCATCTCAAGAGCTTCGAACGACGCCTATTATTTGTGCAAACAGGATTTCATAATCAAGAGGTGAATTCTAAGGTATGAATATTGTTTTCCTTGTTCTTTTCCATATGTATATGTGCGATAAAGGATTATATGTATTGGTTGTTATTGAAAAGTGATGGAAATAGGGTTATGGACTATTTTGCATGGTTTGTTGAAGGTGGATTTGGTAATTGGGTTATGGAAGGTGGATATGGTAATTGAGTTATGGAAGGTGGATATGGTGATATACTATTGAATTGATGATTGTTTATGTCTATGGCTCAATTTGGTTTAATGGATTGGTTGGAAGGATAAATGAATCCAAACTTGATATTGGAGGATGTTGTATGAATATGCATGGCATGTAAATGTAATTGGAGTATAAGAAGGTTAAAGTGACACCCTTTATGGTGTAATTGAGGCTTACTACTCAACCACTAGTTTGGTGAATTCAAATAATTGAATTGTGACGTTTGGTTGCTAATACTAGATTGCTATATATGTTCATTGTAGATAAGTAATCCGAAAAGACGGGAAGTCCATTTGGGACTAGTATTGAAGGTTGACAGTCAGGTATGTAAAGCATACTCTATACCATATCTTTGGCATGAAAGTGAACAATTGTTCTATTAAGAAAGTTTCCAAAGTTATTCAATAACATGTGATCCATAATGGTTTTGTATGATGTGCTACGTTACCAATGAACTTGTTTCCACCCTACAAGATATCAAGACATTCCAATACTTACTTGTCTTCCGAATCATACATGTTTATTGCACTAATGAATGTCAGAAGGTATCCGGTTACTCAAACAAGATCCATGTGCTATTAATGACTCCAAAACATTTCATTGATATAACAATAAGTTCCTACTTCATTGTTATGGCATTGATGACTCCAAAACACTTCATTGATATGCCAATGAGTTCTTACTTCATTGTTATTACATTGATGGTCTATTTATGTGTCTCTTATTGATGTATCATTGTTTCAAAGTATCAAAGATGCGGTGGCGACCGAAATAACAATCTCAAAGATTAATTGAACTAAGTGATGGAAGTTCTCTCTTATCGGATGGTATCCCAGGGGCATAAGCCTATCAAGGGTCGATCCCTATTTATGTGTTTATGGGTGGCATCCCAGGGATATAAGCCTATCATGGGTCGATCCCAGTTGATATATACTGGAGGCAGCCTAATGGTCACAGTACAGTAATGATTACAAAGATGATAAGAACGAAGGTAAAGTGATTGAATAAATACAATGTACAGGTTGTCACAAGTTCTAGTAAGTGTGGTCCACTCCTATTACGATTTATTCACTTGTTTCTGATTTCTATTGAGCTCCTATATCATATGTGATTATCTACAGCTTTACATACTCAGTACATATTTCGTACTGACGTCCCCCATGGGGGACCTGCATTTCATGCTGCAGGCACAGGTACCTCAACTCATACACCGCACAAGTAGGAGCCAGGATATCCAGATACTTTTGGTGAGCTCCAGTTTGCTTTGGGACTCTCCGTGTCATATCCAGTCACTTTTGGTATTGTATAGAAGTTAGTTATATGGCGGGGTGTATCCCGACCTTAGTTAAAATCTGTGTATTGTCTAGAGGCTTTCTAGACCTAATGTACAGTCAAGGTGGTGTTTTGTTAATAGATGTGATGGCTCCAATGACCAAGTATTGTATATACATATATATGTGTACTCGAGCTTATATAGGTGATTATTTTATTGGGACATGATACTGTCCGAATTTTGGGTTGTCATAGAGGTATGCATGGGAAGTATAAGGTTATGAGCTGGTTCTCCCGGGCCTCCTCGATTACGGGTGCCAGTCTGCCCTAATAGAATTTGATACGTGACACATGATATGTTGAGTAAGGAGTTTATTACTCCTCTTGTATCTTCTTGGGGTGCTCCTATTTTGTTTGTGAAGAAGAAGGATGGTTCTATGTACATGTGTATTGACTATTGATAGTTGAAAAAGGTGAAGGTTAATAACAACTATCCTCTTTCTCACATTGATGATCTATTTTACCAACTTTGGGGTGCTTTGGTATTTTCCAAGATTTTCTTAAGGTCTAAGTACCATTAGTTGAAGATTAGAACTTTAGATGTCCCAAATATAGCTTTTCAAATTTGATATGATCATTATGATTTTTTGGTCATGTCTTTTGGATTGACCAATGTCCCAACAACGTTCATGTAGTTGATGAGTCATGTATTTCAATCATATCTTGACTCATTTGTAATTATACTTGTATATGGTATCTTGGTTTACTTCAAGAATAAGGTCGACCATGTGAGACACTTGAGGACTGTACTTCAGAGATTGCGAGATGAGAAGTTTTATGCAAAGTTTTCTAAGATCACATTTTGGTTGGATTTTAATTCTTTCTTTGGTCATATGGTGACCAAAAATGTCATTATCTTTGATCTAGCCAAGATAGAGGTGATTTTTCATTGGGACAAACCTACTTATCCTATCGATATTTGTGGTTTTGTTAGTTTAGCAATGTATTATTTGCATTTTGTAGAGAGTTTCTTGTCTATTGTGGCTCCTTTAACCATGTTTACTTAGAATAAGGTTACCTTTTAGTGATTGAATTGCTTGTGAGGCAAGCTTCCAAAAACCTCAAGGAGTTGTTGACTTCAGCACCTATCTTGACCTTTCTCGAGGGGGAATAGGTTTTACCGTGTTTTGTGATGCTTCTAGTGTTGGTTTGGGTATAGTGTTAATGCAATAGGGTAAGGTAATTACTTATGACTCATGTCATTTTAAGTCTCATGAGAAAAATTACCTTACACATGATTTGGAGTTAGTCATCATGGTGTTTGTGTTGAAGTTATAGTGACATTACTTTTATAGAGTCCTTTGCAATATTTTCTCAGATTATCTTAGCCTTCAGTACTTCTTCAATCAACGAGATCTTAATATAAGATAGAGGTGCTGTCTTGAGTTTCTTAAGGACTATGATCTCACTATTCTTTATCATCTTGGTAAGTCTAATATGGTTGCAGATACCTTGAATTAAAAGTCGACTAATATGGAGAGTCTAGCTCATCACTTGATTTATGAGCAACCTTTGGCCTTAGAGGTTCAGTCTTTAGCTAACTAGTGGGTTAGGCTTGAGATTTTGACACCCAGGTAAGTATTAGACTTTGTTGATGCCAAATATTCTTTAATAGAGTAGACTCGAGCTTACCAGTTTGATGATGATATCTTAAAGGTGATTTGAGATAAGGTGTTGTGTGGCGAGGCTAAGGTGGAATCTATTAATTCTAATGGGGTGTTGAGGGTTTGTGGATGGGTAGGATTGATTTTGGAAGATATGCATTATTCCAGATATTCCACTACCCTGGGATATTTAAGATGTACCATGATCAAAGGCAGCATTACTGGCGGATGGCGTGAAAAAGAATTGTCACGGCCCGAGACTACCCTAGCCATAACACGATACTTATTCACAAGTGACCCCAAGTTAACCCATGGCCTAGAATGAGACTAAGAATAGTAAAGTATACTAATAATTACTAAGCGAGAACAGATCTAAAAGATATAACCATGATAAAATAAAATCAATATGGAATATCAAATCCTATAATGTCTATAAAACCATCATGTTGAAAGTCTAGCTGATTTTCTAAAAGCCTCTACTAAGATGAGTTTCTGGGATAGGACTCTAGCTAACTCTAATTGTCTGAAGCTAAGATAAAACCGAAAGAAAATGTTGATAAATGGTCCTCAAATACTGAGGACTCACTAACACTATTATTGGAGTGACTTTTGAATCAAGCTAACTGTGATCGGGATGATGAGCATCTGAACCTATATTAAAAGATAATATAGTGCAATAAAAGTATGCAGTCAGTACTTCGAATATACTAAGCATGTGAGATATCCACTAAACTATGTAAGCGGAATATGCTAAAATTTACATGATAAGTTGAACATAGACTAAAATATCTAACTAATGCAATAACTAAGTAATAAATATGGAACAATATGATATACTGAAATAACTAAACACAAGGTCATGCGAGGTATAAGACTAAACTATGAGAGCTACTATTAACCAATATACCCAATCTAAGTTAAATAAGGCCCAACTAGTAACCCAGTTGGATGGGTGTTAAGTAACTTGTAAGGGTACAAACACTGGCTGGTGCGGATCAACTAATCTAATCTCTAAGGGACTATAGTATCAATATACCTTGACAACGTAATTCTAGGACTTGGTTATTTGAACCCATTTTCTCTCGATGCTAAGTAATACTCCCAACTAAAGATAAATTGATATACTGAAATGCTCAACAATAATGATATTCTGAAACAAAAAAGGTAAATCCTTTATCTGATAACATTCCGAATCATGGAAACTGAATGAATTAGTATTCGACTAACCATGCATAATATCCTAAGTTATTGGGTGTTCACAAACCGTCATCTTAGAAAAATACAACTAAACATGGAAGCACTATGATATGACTGTAACAAGGAATCTCACAATTCATACCAAATCTGGAATTTATCAATATAATGAGGGTTCATAGTCAAAAGAAACATGGGCATTCCTTACTGGTTTGCCTACGACTTAATCCCTATGGCTCGTAATGAGTCTTCATGACTCGTGAGGTCTTTGTCATACTCAGGATAGAAACTTTGGCTACTCCACTATTTTGGTCACGAGTCCCTCCCTATGATGTGCTATAGAAATATAGCACTTTTAATGCTTAAAATAAGGAAAATATGTACGTTTTTGAGGTTATTTGGGTAGATATGATGCATTTGGGTATCTTTTGTAGGAAATCATGTTTCGGATGCTAAGTTCATTAAAAACGGTGTTTTTGGCTACTTTTTAGAGCAATTATGGATGTTTGGGATACTTTTTGGCTTGATCGTGATCAAAGTATGCTTGAGAATAGAAGAAGAGCTTAGAAGATGAATCTCGGTACTTACTAAATCAAACTACAAGCCGCATGTAGGACCTATGGACCGCAAGCAGGCAAAGTAAGTGCCAGAATTCCAAAATCTCGAAAGTTAAACTTGTAGGAATTTTTCATTCGCTACCTATGCCCAGGGTCAGGATCACAGGTACTACAGACCACATGTGGCCACCGACCCTATTTTTTTTTTTCGAGCTTTGGTTTTAGGGTTTCCTCATGTACTATAAATACCATTTATGCATTTTTAGTAGGAGTTACGCACTTTTGATACTCACAAACATCTTTTGATTCCAATATTCGATTTTGATCTTGGGATTATCTTGTATTGACTTTGATTCATTAATTTAGTTACGGTTGAGGGTTTTTACATTTCTTATCATTGTGACTTCATCTATGCTTTTGATTATAAATGTTATTGATTTCTTTGCAAACATGAGCGACTAAAACCCATAGCTAGGGTTGTGGAAACCTTGGCGGATTGATGAAGTAGGGGAAGTGTTGTTGTTGTGAAATAATACCCATGCATGTATTTCTTTATCTTCATTATAATAGTTTTCTTAATGAGTTCACATGTTAGGATCCCGCCTAGATATTGCTACTTACTCCAAAAGAGGAGTAGTGACTTAGAAAAGATAAAGACAATAGTAATTTGGAGTTTAACTGTCGATCCACGCTTCTAGGTTTTATTTTAGTAAGATGGTTAGATTTTATCTAATAACTAAAGACTTAAAAGGTGATAGTTAACTGGTATCAAGATAAGGGTTAGAAAGGCAACATCATGAGACTTAAAAGGTAAAGGGTAAAATCTTTTTGCTCATCCAAAAGAATGTAGAAAGTACATAACTTATCGATTCTATATGCAAAATATTGGGTTGGTTCAGCAAAGTACGATAAGCCTACGGAGTTGAGAAGCTAGGGGGAATACAATCCTAGTGTTCACCTACACTAATAACAACCAAAGTTGATATAGTTTTTTGCTCGAGATGACTATTCAAGAACTCCCCCTCTATTGATTTTTCTTATTCTACCCATTGACTATAACTACTAAGTTTGACGATTCCACGTGTTCCCTTGGGATTTGACCCCAACCTTAGTTGGGTTACTTTATTTTGACAGCGACTGTACCATCTTCTGAGAGAAGGTGTTGTTTGGACGTCATCAAAATTTTAGCTTTATTGCCGAGGAACACGGTGTTGATTTGGGATTCAAAGTTGTTGTAGTTTTATGGTTTTTTTTTTTGTTTTTTTTAGTTGAGCATACACCAGTGTATACCTAGCACATAGAGTAGAGGCAATCACTTACTCCCAATGAATTTGGATCAAAAGAGGATCCTACAAACACCTGGTAGGATGTCTAAGCAGAAAAGAGATAAACTTCCTGAAGGGGTTCGTGATGTTGTACCTCCCCCTCCTCTCGAATGAGTACAAGATATTGTTGATTGTTAAACTAGTGAGATGTTATTTCAAGCTAAAGCTGAGAGAAGGGCAATGGAAAAAGCTCACTAGGTAGCTATGGAGGTAGAGCTAGCTGAGAAGAGACAAGCAGTAGACCACCGAGGAGCACTCGCTGGGAATCAGAATAGAGCTAGAGGTGCTCGTGTTCAAGTAATCCCAAAATATCATTATGTCCAGTCATATATAGATGATGAAGAAGACTTGGGATATATTGATTCAGGAGAGACTGAAGGCATAGTACCTTCTGTTTTACCCCAGGCATCAAGTTTGACATCACAAACGCAATGATCCAGCTCTTAAATTTGAAGGGTGTGTTTGTAGGTCAACCTACTGATGATGCAAACTTATACCTTGGAAATTTCATTGGGAATTGTAGTTTGTATACAAATCCAAGAGTGAATTAAAAAGAACTTAGACTGAGCTTGTTCCTCTTCTCACTTACAGAAGAAACATCTTTATGGTGAGGGGAACTGCCTAGAGGCTCTATCACTACATGGAATGAGTTGCGCAGGAAATTCTTGAACAAGTTCTTTCCCTCATCTAGGATGTTGGTGCTTAAGATGAGATCTATAATTTTAGGCAGCTGCAGTCAGAATTTATGTATGAGGCATCGTTCAGGTTCAAGATGAAGTTTAGTATGGTGCCCAACCATTGGTTATCAGGAATGAGCTTACTAGAAATATTTTACCAAGATTTGACCATCATCTCCAGAGCCATAGATGACACCATAGCTGGAGGAGTTCTTATGAGACTATGCTGGGAGGCAGTGTCGGATATGTTAGATCAAATATCGCTCACTAATTGAGGGTGGAAAACTGGGGAGGCTGAGAGAGGATCTGGCACTAATCATATTGGTGCCTCCTATGACCAGAAAGTAGCTGATAACACAATAGCGAAAGAGATTACATTGATAAAAACTGATCTTGGGGTACTAACAAAGCAAATTACAGCAATAACTTCTGATAAAGTGAATGCAATAGCAGCACAGAGGTCAGTTTCCAAATTATCTAGATCTTCAGATGGTGGGTTTTCGAGCCTAAGGGAAAGGGAACCAAGGTCGGAACTACTATGACAGATACAGAGACCTTAGCAGAGAGCAAGATTATAACTGAATAAAGAAGAATGATAACAGAGATAAGAGAGATAGGTACATTCTACCTAGACTAAGAAATACAAAATCCAGAGTGGAAGAGAAGCTGGCTAAGATGGTAAAGGGTCAGGGAAATCAAGATATCTGCCTTAATAAGATTAAGGCCAATATTTCAAGATTGATCCAGAAGGTCAAGTCATATGCTACTGCTATCAAGCAGTTAGAGCACCAGTTTGGGCAATTGCCAGTAACTCTAAACCAGAGGCAGCCAGGTGCCCTTTCAAGCAACACGATGCAAAATTCAAAAAACGATGGTCATGTACTTTTTATTACATTGAGGAGTCGTATCACTACTATGGATCCCCCACAACCTGCTGCAAAAATTACTGATGATGAGAAACTTGCTATTGATTCCCAAAAGGAAACATGTGATAAAGGTAGAGCTGCTGAAGACAAAGGTAAGGGTCCGATCATTAAGCCAAAAATTAGACAAATTTTGAGATCAGCCCCACCTTTTTCTTAGAGATTGAGGCAAAAAAAGGAGGAAGGTAAGTTCAAGCGATTTATTAAGATGATGAAAAAATTAAGCTTGAACATACCTCTTCTTGAGGTGTTAGATTAGATTCCTTGATAAGCTGGGTTTATAAGATAACTGGTCACAAGGAAGAAAAGAGAGACAATTGAGGATCTTGATGGTATGCACCACTGTAGTGCAGTCACGACTAGATCTTTGGAACAGAAAAAGAGTGATCCCGGAGCATTCACTATACTATGCACTATCAAAATGCCAAGTCTAGATTACAGGGAAGTGAACCAAAACTTTTGGCCCGTCACATATGTCCAACCCCTGCTGGCCGCAGGTGGCACCTACCCCCAAAGCCTGACAAGTGGAAGTTGCGGGTTGGTATTTTGTGGGCCTAATTTTTAATTCAAATTTTGGGCCCAACAACACTTATATATGACCTAAAAGAGCCCCCTCCTATATTTAAACAACCTCAACCTCATTCTAACTCATTTTAATCCTCAAAACTTCACTTTTCTCTTTGAATTCAAACTTTTCTCTTAAAAGACAAACTAAACCCAAACTTAAGTAAAGGATAAATTGACACTTATTTGAGATACCAACTGCTAACAACAAGCTAAAAATAAGTTTAAACTTTGGTTTTCCTTGACTTCTTCATTATTCACTTCTGGTTCTTTATAATAGAAGTAACTTTCTCGGCTCCTAAAGGTTATGTATTGATCTCTTTATTGTTTAAACAAGTTGATTTGTGTATTCCATTGCAAATTATATAGAATCTATCATTATTGTATGTAGGAGCCTTGAAGTAGCCTAAAATCATAATGTAGGGCCTTGTTTTGAAGAAAAATCTAAAGTTAGGCCCCAACCAAAAGTAGAACTTGAATGAATGAAAGTAATACCACTAGTTGAGAGTATTTTTTTGCTTTGAAAGTTGTGATTTATGATAGGTGTGTGCACATTATACTTTTTTGGATTTTGAATAGGTAATAGGGGTGTGAAAGTTGAGAAATTTTTTTTTATTTTTTTCTTTAAATTTTTCTATCCCTCACTTTGGTTGGAAATTAACTACTAGTTTTTCAAGTACATATGACACCTAAGGATATAAAGAAGATGAAGGATGGTACTTCTAGGAGACGGGCATAGCCTTTAAGCCTAGTGTTTTAGTGGAAGAGTACCGAGGTAGTGATGTAGAGACACTATAGTACGGGTGACACACAGAGTTACAAGAGGACAATTTTGTTGGGCTGCTTAGTTAGTTGCAGCCTAATAGAGAATGAAGTCAGCAAAAATGTCACCCCTTATTCCTCCACTTGATGATGATGATGATGAGAAGAAGGATACAGATTCTGAGTTTACTCTACAGGTTGATGCTTAGGACCCCCAGTTTGAGGAGGGGTCCTAGGATTCATCTGAGAAGGTAGAGCAGGTAGAGTCATCAATAGTGCCCCAGTCTGAGAAGGGTCCTGCTACTCATGTACAATAGATAGATGTATTTGAGTCTGAGAATGGTACAGAATAGGATACCTATGATCAATTAGTATAATAGAGGCAGTGTCTCACTCCGGTACATGCCTCAGATGCACATCCCAAAGAGGGACATTAAAGGTGGTATGTAGAAGAGAAGCGGGAGATATTTACTATTGACCATCATATTTAAGAGGTAGGTAGGCCAACGAGGTGCATTTATGTGAAGTACCAGATTAGCCAATCAGGGCTAGATCGAGTACCACAGTTACGAGTGGCATTTGATAGATATTAGCTAAAGTAAATGACTAGGCCACTATATTTTTATAGCCTGACTATGGTATGATAATTTTATGCATCCCATAGAGTTACCGTAGTCTTTATTATGTTTATACATCCAGTCCTGGTGAGATTTGTGAGGAAGCCAAAACTAGTTAGCGAGATCAGAGTTGACATTTCGATAAAGACTATCTTGAGAGTTATCTTTGGCCCAAATTACATTACTCCTGTATCTACTGTTGAGTATGACCATAGGTTGAGAGGATAAGCACCAACGAGAAAGGGTTGAAATAGCTAGGTGGATAGCTTGTTATATTTCATCTTTGGGTGATGCGACCCTATATATTGAGGGGCATGTTATGATCAAGAAGGGACTACTAACATTTGAGGCCAAGTTTTAGTGGTTGTTGATTAGATACAAATGATTCCTACTACTTTTGATAATACATTAACGTGGGAGAGAGCAACACTGATTACTGATATGACGGCTAGTTATGATGTTGATTTTTCTACCATCCTCAGGTATGAGTTACACAACATAGCATTCGAGGAGCTAACTAATCTTTCATTCCCTTGCATAATTCAGAGGTTGTGTGATGAGGCTGGTGTGCCTGAGATACCAGGGGAAGACGAGAGGTACTTACAATGGCAACTGCACAGACAAGGACTATAAAGTATCTGGCATGTGTAAGCCCTTCCAGGAGATCGAGACAATAGGTAGAAGTACCACATACCCAAATTGAGGGCCCAACAATTTTTACAGAGCCTGATGAGGCACATCAAGGTGATGTAGATGTTAGTATTAATATGGAGATAGAAGAACAAAGAGAGGATCCATACTCTAGTACATAGGGCGAGGGGACACCAGCTTCTTCTTCTTCAGCCCTGGCTTCAACCTCAGAGCCAGTGGGTGTAACTTTAGAGCCTACTCTTCCATCCACTATATATCCTATTTTAGGAATGATCACTATATCTAGTGAGTTTTTGTAGAGCTTCATGGATAGCTAGAGGGCTACTGATGCTCGGGTGAGGGTTGTTGAGACTGAGATGACTACCCTCTATGAGTAGATAAGATCAGGGGTTAGGACTAAATTTGAGTAGGTAGAGGCCCGATGGGAGGCTGCCCTGAGTGTTGCACTGTCCGAGCTATATGCTGATTTCTAGACACCACTCGATGAGTTTGAGAGATGGGTTATTGCCCAATTCATAGAGATAGATGCTCCGAATCTAGTCTAGATAAATGAGGACTTGAATATATTACGAGCAGAGGTATGCTCTCTTATAGAGAGCCATATAGTAGCCACTCCCTCAGTTATACCTCAGATGGTCCAGATATTACCTCCACGCAGACTAAGATAGTTTGATTTCTTCATAGAGGGTGATGAGAAATCCCAGTAGTTGGGATCAAGAGAAGTCACATAGATGACTTGCAGGACCTTGATTTACAATATGACCAGGCCGTTAAAAAGGCCAAGCATGATTCGATGGAGTTTGAATTCATCGATAGGTAGAGGCATGCATCTATAGCAGTGGGTGTATCATCCATTAGTGCACCACCACCATCAATGCCTTTTCCAGCTGAAAAGCCCCCATTTAGCGATGCTTATGATTTGATAGTGCACCCTCATGCTTATCATTTCCCTCTATTTTACTTTATTTTAGCGTATTAAGGATAATGCATGATTTTTAGTTAGGGGTGGGCATACTATGCCACTGCGGGTTTTTGTTGTCGGGCTTCTTTTCCTGTCTACCATGGTATAGTTATAGGACCGACATGTCTAGGATAATTTTGTGTTGTATTGTGTTTTATTTTTGTGTAATTAGGAGATTTTAAAAGTATTTAGGGCAGTAGTCATGTTTTGATTAATTTTTGATACCTATAAAAAATTTTGTGTTTTAGAACTGTGTGAATGTATATATATGTGAACATTATGGATCTTGTTATAACATTAGAATTAGGTACATGATAATCACTTGCTAAAAATTGCATGAACCGGATAGGTAGTAGTTGGTAATATTGACTCTGTTCCATGTGTATGTGAGATACTACCTAGTTTCCTTTATGTGTTAAATCAGAACATGTCAAGTTAGTCTTACATAGGTTGAAGGATAGTAAGCTAAGACAGAATCATAGGCTGTTTTTTATTTTAGTCCACTTTTAGCCTAAATGACCTTTCTTGTGTGAATTGTGTCCCTTGATCCCTTCTTTGAGCCTTGTAGTCTATTTTTCTTGTTTCACCATTTACCTTCCCATTTATATTATAATGAACCTATTTTTGCCCTGGTCCTCCTTGGACATTGTGTACCTCAACTCAGGTAAAATGCCTAAGTTGAGGGTGGCTATCATAGAGGTGCACAGTGTAAAATGGGTATGAAGAAGGGTAAAATAAGAGAAAAAAATTAGCTGGGTTGTGTATGGTAGAAAAATAAAAGAAAAAGAAAAGAAAAATTGTGAAAAAGAGAAAAAGAAAGAATACAAGACCACACCTATATTGAATGTGCATAAAAGAATAAAAGGGAGAAATAAGGGTGGAATAAAAAGAAAATTGGCTAGAAAGTGAGACCCCAAGGTTAGTGTAGTGCCAAGGAGGCTTAGTCACTTGATATGTCCATATGTACCATACCATCTCCCAAGCCTATATTACAATTCCAGAAAATTCCTATAGTGATCATAACTTGACTATCTGAATGCTAAGGTAAAGAATAAAAGGGCAAGCCTATGGTATTTGACATGCATTGATTGGAACTTCTCTTCTAAGTGTGAGTGTATCTTGACTGTTCTGCATTGACATGCATTATTTCATATGAGTGAGTAGGATATCGTTATTGTGAGGGAACTTGTGTCTTATTACAAGCTATTTGCTTATTTTGGGTAGTGTAATTTGTACATATGGATATCCATACCTAGATCCCATTGTGTGACATTATTGTGCTTCATGTTCATTCACAATTGGTTTTGAAAAATAAGGTTGGAGGGGATGTTGTAATTTGTGTAGCTTAGATTCTCCTAGTTAAGCGTCCTTTTTTTTTTTTTTTATGTTTTGTTGCTCGAGGACATACAAACATTCTAAGTTGAGGGTGTTGATATGATATAGAAATATAGCACTTTTGATGCCTAAAATGAGAAAATATTCAAGTTTCTAAGGTTATTTTATTAAATATGATGTGTTTTGGGTATGTTTTGCAGGAAATCATGTTTGGATCCTAAATTCATGAAAAGGGTGAAAAGGGGTGTTTTTGGCTACTTTTTGGAGCAATTATGGATGTTCGGGATACTTTTCGGCTTGTTAGTGATCAAAGCATGTTTGAGAATCAAAGAAGAGCTGAAAAAATGACTCTCGGTACTTGCTAAGTCAACCTACGGGTCGCATGTAGGACCTACGAACCAAAAATAGGCAAAGTAAGTGCCAGAAGTCCAAAATCCTAAGAGCTAAACTTGTAGGATTTTTTCATCTACTACCTACGCCCTGTACCTGTGCCAGGGGTCAGGACCGCAGGTACTACCTACACTAGGGTCAGAGCGCAGATACAGACCACATGTGGCCATCGACTTTATTTTCTCCTATTTCATTCGAGCTTTGGTTTTAATATTTTCTCATGTACTATAAATACCCTTTATGTGTTTTTAGTAGGAGTTACGCATTTTTGATACTCACAAATATCTTTTAATTCCAAGATTCGATTTTGATCTAGGGATTCTTTTGTATTGACTTTGGTTCATTAATTTAGTTATGGTCTGGTTTTTTACACTTCTTATCATTGTGATTTCATATATGCTTTCGATTATGAATGTTATTGATTTCTTCGAAAGCATGAGCGTCCAAAACCCATAGCTAGGGTTGTAAAAACCCTTGCAGATTGACGAAGTAGGGGAAGTGTTGTTGTTGGTTGGAACTGATACCCATGTATGTATTGCTTTATATTTATTATAACAATTTTTTTAACGGGTGCATACGTTAAGATCTCGTCTAGATATTGCTACTTACTCCAAAAGAGTAGTAGTTACTAGGAAAAGATAAAGACAACATATATTTGGAGTTTAACTGTCAATCCACGCCTCTAGGTTCTTAGTAAGATGGTTAGATTTTATATAATAACTAGAGACTCAAAAGGTAATAGTTAACTGGGATCAAGATAAGGGTTGTAAGGCGATATCCTGAGATTCAAAAGTTAAAGGGTGAAATCCTTCTGCTCGTCCAAAAGACTACAGAAGGTATATAACTTATCGATTCTGCATTCAAAATATCGGGTTGGTTCGGCAAAGCACGATACGCTTACGAAGTTGAGAAGCCAGGGGGAACACAATCCTGGTGTTCACCTACACTAATTACAACCAAAGTTGATATAGTTACTTCCTTGAGATACTACCCCCCCCCCCCCCCCCCCCCCAATTTACTTTTCTTATTTTTCCCATTGACTATAATTGCTGAGATTCACGATTTCACGTGCTCCTTTGGGATTTGACCCTAAGCTTAGTTAGGTTACTATATTTTGACAGCAACCGTATCATCATATGAGAGGAGGTATTGTTTGGACATCATCATTCTACGACTCATGAACATATCTCATAACTCGTGAGGTGCCAATTGTAGCCTGGACAGTGAGCTCAAAACTCAAAAATTTCAAAGGAAAAAATCTAGGGTGTTACATTCTCCCCCTAGGATCATTCATCCCCGAATGATGAATCAAGGCATCTATTTGCATGATTGTAAGATAGGAATGCAACTGCAAAGCCATTAAAAGGTAGAAAACTAAAAGAGTAGGAAAATGCATGCCTTAAGCATGATTATCCAACCCAGGGACCTAGAAGGGATATTTGGACTTCATGTCCTCTTTAGCTTCCCAAGTAGCCTCTTCTACCTTATGGTCCCTCGAAAGGACCTTCACTGAAGCTATATCTTTAGTCCTCAAACAATGGACTTTCTTGTCCAAAATATTAATAGAAACTTCCTTATAAGATAAATAATTTGAAATACCAACACTCTCAATAGTCACAACCAAAGAAGCATCACCCATACACTTCTTCAACGTCGATACATGGAAAACACGAGTGAATGGAACCCAAACTCAAAGGCAAATCCAGTTAATAATAAATATCTCCCACTCTTCTCAAAATTAAGTACGGGCCTACATAGCGTGGACTGAGCTTACCCTTCTTCCCAAATATCATCACTCCCTTCATGGGAGATACCTTCAAGAACACCCAATCGCCAACCTTGAACTCCAACTCTCTTCGCCTCATATCTGCATAGGAATTTTGGTGACTCTGAGTTATCTTAAGCCTATCCCTGATCGCATTCACTTTCTCCATGGCTTAGTGAACCAAGTTTGGACCAAACAACCTAGTCTCACCAACCTCAAACCACCCAATTGGATATCTACACCTTCTACCATAAAATCCTTAAAAGAATCCATCCTAATACTGAATTGATAACTACTATTTTATGCAAACTCAATGAGAGGCAAATGATCCATCCAACTGCCTCCAAAATCAATGACATGCCCCTAACCATGAGAGTGATAATGACAATGACAATGTTAATGTGAACCCTTCAATTCTAAAATATGAAAAAGAATCAATGGAATGACCAATCTTTCTAAAGAATAGAGGCTCATAATTTCATCGCACACCAATCAGACCACCTAATGCTGCACAAGGGTAAAAATAGTGTCTTTGAAACAAATTATGAGACAATATATTATCCTAGGATAGTTAATGGGGTGAGAGATAGTATGTAACTCGGGATAAAGGATTAAGTAATGCCATTACAAAATAAATCCAAACTCATATACATGTCCACATATATGTAAATATAAAAATTTATATATATAATATTTGCGTAGGAAATAATCTTTAAGCATGAACTTTAAAACCTTCAATCTAGACTGTGTAGCTCTAACCATCCTAAAAATACACATGGACTATATAGGTTTGGCTCCCCCCACTGGAAGGGCCCTAGTGCATGTTAGCTACATAAACTGGAGAAAACCAAGGAAGGGCCAAATCCACCGAGGTTCAAACCATTCCTAATAATATAAATAGTGTGAACTATGCACACAGTCATAAAGACCCCACGCAGGCAAATGTAGTTTCATGTATCAACCCTCCTAGAACCTCTACCTTCTACGGTGAGCTAAATCCCTATTTAAGGCCAATTAAAAAACTTAGAACATAACCCATCCATTTAACTCAAAATTTATCTAGTTAGGTATTTACTGAATGGTATCGTCATACAAATTGAACTTGCAAGTCAATTCCACCATGTCATTCCAATTATCCACTAACTTCAGGGAATCCACGATCCCCAAGTTCTAATTTAAGATCATATAATGGTCACAGGGCCTTTCACAGCCATTTATAGTCCTTTAATCTCTGATGCAATGCATTAGTTTAGAGAAAAAGTGGGCAAAACCATATTTCAAGCCAATTATGCAAGTTGGTTGAGGTGATTACCAATTTCAATCCTAAAATCTATTTATCTAAGGAAATCTATGACCCCCATCCCATTATCCATGCCTATTCATCCCAATAAGTTCACAAGCCATCAATTCAAAGCTTGAATCATCCATAATAACCATGGGAAAAGAATTTAAGCAATTATAATCCAAAACCCCCAACCCTTTATTGTAAATGAAACATTAAAACAATAGAAATATCAAACCATTGCATGAAATTATGAAAATAAAAGTTTAGGGAAAGAGATTTATGCTTGAGATATCAAGAGTTATGGAGAGAAACCACCAACTGACCGCTATATGCTCAATCCCTTGAAAACCCTAATTGTTTTTGCTTGGGGACTTAGAGAGAGTTTAAGAGTAGTTTATGATTGTCTAAGTGATAAAAATAACCCCCTTTAGATGTTTTATGACTGTGGGTTATGATTAGGGAAGAGGAAAATGACTAAAATATCCTCAATTAAAAGTGCAGGAAATGGGTTGCCAGTCATTACGGGGCATATCATAAGTTATGACGACTAGGTAAGAGTCGTTGGCTAGACTCGTAGTCTAGGTAGTGACTCAGGGTAGGCTTTACTGGCTTGGTCATGAGTTGCACCCTATGACTCATGACCTTACCTTACGACTCATAAGGGTCTAGTTGTGATTTTCAGAAAAACTTAGGTGTTCTTCACTGGTTTGCGTATGACTTGATCGCTATGAGTCACAATGACTCTTCATGACTCGTGACATCCATGTCATACTCAAGACAGAAATTTTGGCTACTTCACTGGTTTGTCATGAGTCCCTCTCTATGACTTGTGACCATACCTCATGACTCGTGAGATACCAATCATAGCCTGGGCAGTGAGCTCTAAACTCAAAGATTTTAGAGAAAAAAATCTAGGGTGTTACACTTGGCTAATTGGTTTGGAAACATGGATACATACATAATTGAACTCACTTTTGAACCTTAACTTATATAAAAGATTAATAGAACTTGAAATTATTTTTGGAAGGCCTTGGTAGCCATGGATTGGTTTTAAATTAGACACTTTAGAGTCAATTTGACTCATTGGTTTTGGTATGGCATAATGGAATTGGGTTGCAAGCTTAACTTTATTTGGTATGATGATACCAATGGTAAATGCCTAATTAAAGAATCCTTGGTTAATGAATGGAGACATGTAAATTATTTTAATTTAGGCTTAAAAGGATTGTGTATCTAGCCTTGGAAGGCTGAGGTATTGGGGGAACCAATACTAAAACCACATTTGCCGATATGGGGGTATTGATAATCGTGTGCATACTTCACACACACTATATATATTGGAATGGTTAGGGTTGTGGATTTCCTGGACCTTCCTTGGATTTTCCTGGTTCATGCAGCTAATATGTGTTGGGACCCTTTCAACAGAGGAAGCTAAATCCATAGATACCATGGGTGTCCTTAGGATGGTTAGAGCTATACTATCCAGGATAATGGTTTTTTAATCTCATGATAAACCTTTTTCCCTATCCTGACATCTTCTAAATATATATATATGAATGTATGTATATAGTTTTTGGACTGATTTGTACTTGTCATTATTTTATCCCTTCCTTGAGTTATATTCTAGTGGTCATCCCACTAATCATCCCCAGACACTACATCATCTTATGATGTAGGGTCCTAGGGTTTATTTGATTACCTTGTGCAGAGTTAGGTGATTCTGATTCATCGGTTAGTCTTTATTAAAGTAGTGAGCCTCCATCTTCTGAAAGACCAAATATTTCACTGCTTTATTTATGATTATTAAAATCCTATTAGTTTCTTTTTATATTTTGGATTCCCTTTTTTGCCATGGTCGGGGCATGTCTCGACCTAACTTGGTATTTTAGTTTTGAGGCTTTTTTGGACAATGTTTGGGTGGTTATTATTTCTTGATTCTTAGTCCCTATTGAGTTATCTATCTATCTATCTGTCTTCTATATGTTTGTTTGGGTTGCTTCCGTTATTATATTATATTATGTTCTAGTTGCTAGGCTAAAGGGGTGGTCTTTGGATCTTAGTTGTCTTGAGATACCCGTCATAACTAGGCCCAGGGTTGGGTTAGGACAATCTTGGTAGTAAATCTTAGGTTCAGGTTCTTTGGGTGTCCATAAAACCTTATCGAGTTGGGTCCCTTTTGATGGGTATGTAGCATGACATACTTATAAGTGAGAGGCTACTAGGTATTTAGGAATATTTCCCTTTCTTATGTTCTATTTTAGGCTATAGGTCTAGTTTTTTAAAGTCCCTCTAATCTCTAACTTACTCATATTTTAGTTTATGCCTCCCTAAAGATCTGATGCCTATAGAAACTCTTCTAGAAACTCTGTCCTACCAGAGAATAATGTGAATGGAACTCGCCCTGTCTATGAAGTGCAGACCTGGTCTAGGGTCCCTGCTCTTGAATGTACTACCTCACATGGAGTTTTATTGGTCACTACTAGTCTTCATGGAGCTTCCCGAGCTGATGATACTCATGCCCCAATGCCTCAAGGTGATGTTTTGAATGTGGAGTTTTGCCAAACTATTTATCTACTTACTTAGTTGGCGATATCTATGTCCCATCATTCTGATCATGTTTGTTTTGTTTCTTCTTCTTTTGAGGTCACTCAAGTTAGCCAATTTATGAGTTTGAATCCCCCGACCTTTACATTATCTAAGGTTGAGGAGGATCCTCAACGTTGTATTGATTGAATGAATAAGATATTTAGGGTAATGTATGCTACTTATTTTGAAAGTATGGAGTTTGTTGCATACCATTTGAAAGATATAGATTATTAGTGGTATGAAAAGTAGGAGCAGTTGAGAGGTGATGATGCATAGCCAGCTTTATAGGATGAGTTTTTTGGGTGCTTTTCTTGATCATTTCTTTCCTCTGGAGTTGAGGGAGGCTAAGGCTGAGGAGTTTGTAAATCTGAAGTAAAGAAAGATGAGTGTGAAGGAGTATGCTGTGAAATATTAGTAGTTGTCAGGTTATGCTCCAGTGTTGGTGTCTTCTATGAGGGCGAAGATGAGAAAATTTGCTTTTGGGTTGTCCTGTGACTTAGTATTAGAGTGTAAGGTTTCTATGTTAAACAATGACATAGCTATCTCCAGGCTTGTGGTTTATAAGCAGTAGGTAAAGGATGAAATAAAGAGATAGGCAGAGATAAGAGAGAAGTAGAATAAGAAGTTTAGGTATTTAGAGCAGGGTAGAGGTCAGTAAGCTAGTAGGAGAGATTCTAGATAGTAGAACAAGAAAATGACTTGGAGAAATTCTAGTTCATATTCTTCGGCTAGTGCTCCTTATCCAAAGACATTCGGTAATCATCATTGTCATAGTAGTACTGGTCCTAAGGAACAAGGTGCCTAGTCTTGGGCTAGTGGAGCTCAGTCAGCCCCACCATATCCTCCTAGTAGATTTTGCAATAAGCTTCACCAGGGTTATTATGATGAGTGGAGAAATTGGTTCTTTAATTGTGGTCATTTTAATCACATGCAACGAGATTATCCCGTAGCTAAGGTAGCCACGAAGGCTAATAAGTTTCCAATCACCACTTCTTCGGTTCCTGCACCAAAGGGTGCTACTTCTGGTACTAGCACTGGCTAAAATCATCTTTATGCTTTTGCTACCTGTCAGGAATCTGAGGCCTCTTCTTATGTTATTACTAGTATGTTACAGATTATCTCTCGAGATATTATTGTTTGCTTGATCCAGGTCTACCCTTTCTTATGTGACCTCTTATGTGGCTGTGTGTTTTTGTTTTGGTCCCAAAAGTATTTTTGACCCCTTTTCTTTGTCTACTTTAGTGGGTGATTATGTAGTTTCTAAAAGGATTTATAGGGGTTGTGTGGTGTCTATCTTTCAAAGAAGACATTCTTGGATTTGGTAGAGCTTGATATGGTAGAATTTGATGTAATCTTGGGGATGGATTGGCTTCATTCGTGCTATACATCTCTAGAATGTAGGACCCAAAAGGTTAGTTTCTAATTTCTGAATGAACCGGTAATTGAATGTGATAGAAGTTCCTTAGTGCCTAAAGGGAGGTTTATCTCTTATCTTAGAGCACAAAAGTTGATCTCTAAGGGGTGTCTATATCACTTGGTTCAGGTTAAGGTTTCTATTTCTAAGGGCCCTTCTTTGCAATCTATCCCCATTGTCAATGAGTTTCCTAAAGTGTTTCTCGAGGATTTTCCTGGCATTCCACTTAATAGGGAAATAGATTTGGGGATTGATATTCTATTGGATACCCATCCTATCTTTATTCCTCTTTATAAAATGGCTCTGGCTGAATTAAAAGAGCTAAAAGATTAGTTAAAGTATCTCCTTAATAAGGACTTTATTTGTCCTAGTGTTTTTTTGTGGGGTGCTCCCGTGCTTTTCATACGTATGAAAGATAGGTCTCTTTGGATGTGTATAGATTATTGTTAGTTGAATAAGGTGACAATGAAGAATAAGTATCCTCTTTTTAAGAATTGATGATCATTTTGACTGGTTTTAGGGTGCTAGATGTTTCTCTAAGATTAATCTCTGTTTGGGCTATCATCAGCTAAAAACTAAGGAGGATGATATTCCCAGGACTACTTCCTAGACCCGGTATGGTCACTATGAGATTCTTGTTATGTCATTTGGATTGAATAATTCTCTGTTTACTTTCATGGATCTTATGAATTCATTTTTTAGGCAATTTTTGACTTGTTTTTTATTATTTCTATTAATGATATTTTGGTGTATTCCATGAGTGAGGAGGATCTTGCCAATCACCACCAAATTGTGTTGCAGAACATAAGGATCAAATATTGTATGATAAATTTTCAAAGTGTGAGTTTTGGTTGAATGTTGTAACTTTTCTTGGGCATGTTGTTTCTAGTGAGGGGATCAAGGTGGATCCACAGAAAGTTAAAGCGGTTAATAGGTGGACTAGAACCATGACTCCAACTGATATTAGGAGCTTTTTGGGCATAGTTGGGTATTATAGGAGGTTTGTAGAGAGCTTTTTGTCTATTACCGCTCCATTGACAAAGTTGACTTAAAAAAACTGAAGTTCTTGTGGTCTTATGCTTGTGAGGGTAGCTTTGAAAAGTTGATGAATAAATTGACTTCTATACCAATTCTGACCCTGCCCGAGGGTACTGATGGATTTATGGTGTATTGTGATACATCCAATGTGGGATTGGGTTGTGTATTGATGCAGCATGGCAAGGTCATGGCCTATGATTCTTGGCAGCTTAAGTTTCATGAAAAGAATTATTGGACTCATGATTTTGAATTGGCGACTGTGGTTTTTGCTTTTAAGATTTGGTGCCATTATTTGTATGCGAGATGAGTATGGGCATTTATTCTAATCATAAGATCTTTTAGTATGTTCTTACCCAGAAGGAGTTAAATCTTAGGTAGAGGTAGTGCTTGAATTGCTTAAGGATTATGATATGAGTCTTCACTACCATCTAGGTAAAGCTAACGAGGATGTTGATGCTCTTAGCAGGTTGTCCATGGGAAGATTATCTCATATGGATGAGGAAAATAAAGGATTAGTGAAGGATATTCATTAGTTGGCCAATTTGAGAGTTTGTCTTTTGGACTCTGTGGATGGAGGGGTGATTGTTCAGGAAATGGCCAAGTTATCTCTTGGTGCTGAGGTGACGGAGAAGCAGACTTTGGATCCTATTCTTATACAGATTAAGGATGATATGGGATAGCAAAAGTGTATGTCATTTGAGATTGGGGGAGATGGTATCTGGAGGTATCAGGTTAGGTTGTGTGTCCCTGATATTGATAGGTTGTGAGAGAAGATCTTAACTGAGGTTCATGATTCAAGGTATACAGTTCATTCGTGTTTGACTAAGATGTATGATAATTTAAATAAAACTTATTAGTGGAACAATATAAAGAGGGATGTGGCAAATTTTATGGCTATGTGTATGGTCAATCAGCAAGTGAAGGTAAAACACTTGAGGCCTGGTGGCATGTCTCAAGAGATAGAGTTGCCCATGTTAAACTGGGAGGTAATCAACATAGATTTCATTACGGGTCTTCCGTGGCCTTGTAATTATTATGATTTAATTTGGGTCATTGTGGATAGGATGACTAAGTTTGCTCACTTCTAAGTTTGCTCACTTCTTGCCTGTAAGGATTAACTACTCCGTATAGGATTATGCTATATTATTTGTTTAAGAGATTGTTAATCTACATGGAGCATCGATTTCCATTATTTCAGATTGAGGTACGAAATTCTCTTCTCACATTTGGAGTTCATTTCAGAAAGGTTTGGGTTTATAAGGTGAACCTTCACACCACTTTCTACCCTCAAACGGATGGACAAGATAAACGTGCTATTCATAATTGGAGGATATGCTAAGGTCCTGTGTGTTTGATTTTTTAGGGAGTTAGGTATATCACTTGCCTCTTATTGAATTTATGTATAATAATAGTTATCACTTGAGTATGTAGATGACTCTTTTTGAGTCTCTTTATGGTAGGAGGTGTACGTCTCTTATTGGGTGATTTGAGGTTGGTGAGGCTAGGTTGTTTGGTCCTGACTTGGTTCACCAAGCCATGGAGAAGGTGAAGGTAAATAGAGAAAGACTTAAGACTACCCAAAGTCACCAAAAGTCTTTATGCGGATGTGAATAGAAGGGAGTTGGAGTTTGAAGTACGTGATTTGGTATTTTTAAAGGTTTCTTCTATAAAAAGAGTGATGAGGTTTGGGAAGAAGGGAAAGATCAACCCCAGTTATGTTGGTCCATATCAAATTTTTAGGAGAGTTGGGAATATTGCTTATGAATTAGAGATGCCTGTGAATTTGGGTTCTATTCATCCTGTGTTTTATGTATTGATGTTGAAGAAGTGTGTGGGTGATACTTCTTTGATTATCCCAGTAGAGGATGTTAGTATTTTTGATTCCTTGTCTTATAGGTAAATCTTGATTGAGATTTTACATAGATAAGTCTATAGATTAAGGACTAAGGATGTGGCTTCGGTAAAAATCCTTTGGGGGAATAGTAAAAGTCCTTTTGGAGGAATCAAAAGGTAAAGGAAGCTACTTAGGAGGCAGAGGATGATATGAAGGCTAAGTATCCATTTTTGTTCCCTGCATTAGATTGGAGTGTTTGAGGTATAGGTTCCCTTTTTGCTCATGTCACTTTTCAGATTTTTCTTTATGGTTTTGTGGTTGCATTCTTTCTTGTTACCGTGCTAATGAGTGCCTTGACTCTTCATTCAGGAATTAATGATCATGGGGAAAGGGGGTAATGTAATACCCCAGGTTTTGGACTTTGAAGTTTTCTATGTAATTGTGCTTACTGTCTGAAGTACGACTCAGGTGACGAGTTATAGGCACTCTTCACGAGTCATATGGTGACAATCATAGTCTAACCGGTGAGGTGGTCCAATACTTTTGTCTTGGTCATGACTTAGTCTTCACAAGTCTTAAAGCTAGTCACGAGTCGTAGCGTGTGACTCGTGACCATAACAGTGAGAGGTCAGGGTATGTTGTCCCTGGTTATGAATCTTAGTGACGACTTGTGACTAGTGACCATGAGTTATTACTGACCCATAGTGACTGGCCGTTATTTATCTACTCATTTTCATTAAGGGTAGTATGTTCTTTTCCTTCCACCCCAGTATTTCTCACTACTTAACACTCTTTTTTTTGCCCTATTTTCATCAGTGAACATAACATAAACACTACTCTTTCTCTCTAAACTCCCAAATATGGAGCAAGGCTAGGGTTTCTGAAGATTAAGCACCTAAGGATCAAATTATGGTTTCCTCTCTAAATTATTGGTATTTTCAGGTATGTATCTCTTCCTTAAATTGATATTATACAAAGCATGTGTTTAATTGTTATCCATGAGGTTTTAATTGTTGGATTTGGAATGTGGGTTGAGATGTTTAGAATGGTTATCATATGAACTGATTTTCCTACAGTTTTAAATTGGTTATTTATATATTATCTTGTGGTTTTGAACTAAATAAATGCATGGGTCGGGGATTGGAATGGGGAACATGGGCTTCCCCAAAATTTATGGTTTAATGGTTTGGAATTGGCTTTATCCTCAACCCAACTTGGCTAATTGGTTTAAGAACATGAATACATGCATAATTGAACTCACTTTTGGAACCTTAACTTGTATAAAAGGTAAATGGAACTTAGAATGGTTTTTAGAAGGCCTTGGTGGCCATGGATTGGTTTTAAATTGAACACTTTTGAGTCAATTTGGCTTATTAGTTTTGGAATGTCATTATGGAATTGGCTTGCAAGCTTAACTTGATTTGGTCTGACGATACCAACGGTAAAAGTCTAATTAAAATAATCCTTAGTTAATAAATGGGAATGTGTAAATGGTTTTAATTTGGGCTTAAAGGGGGTTGTGCAGCTCGCCATGAAAGGTGGAGGTCTCGGGGGGACCAATACTGGAAACCACATTTGCTGGTGTGGGGTCTTGATAATCGTGTGCATAGTTCACAATATATATATATATACATATTATATATATATATATAAATTAGAATGGTTGAGGTCGTGGATTCCCTGGACCTTTCTTAGATTTTTCGAGTTCATGCGGCCAACACGAGCTGGGACCTTTCAGCAGGGGGAGCTGAACCCATATAGTCTGTGGGTTCCCTTAGGACGGTTGAGATACACAGTCCAGGTTAATGGTTTTTAAATCTCATGCTAAACCTTGTTCCCTATCCCAACATCTTATATATATGTATATGAATGTGTATATGGTTTTTGGACTGATTTATATTTGGCATTATTTTATCCTTCCAAGTTACATGCTAGTGCTCATCCCACTAACTGTCCCCGTACACTACGTCATCTCATGATGTAAGGTCCTAGGGGTTTTTAGTTACCTTGTGTAGAATTAGGTAATTCTGGTTCGTCGGTTGGTTTGCAATGAAGTGGTAAGCCTCCATCTTCCAGAAGGTTGGACATTTTACTACTTTATTATTATAAAAATTCCATCAATTTTTTTAATATTTTAGATGCCCTTTTTGGTCATGGTCGGGGGAATGTACCGACCTAACTAGGTATTTCGATCTATAGGCTTTTGTGGACAAAGTGTGGGTAGTTATTGTTTATTGATTCTTAGTCCCTATTGAGTTATTTATCTATATTCCATATGTTTGTTTGGGTTAATTCCGCTATTATATCATATTGTGTTCTGGTTGGCTAGGCTAAGAGGGTGGTCTCCGACTCTCGGTGGGCTTGAGATAACTGTCACAACTAGGCCCAGGTTTGGGTCATGATAAAAGGGTCACCCATGAGACCAGACTAAACACCTTAGTTTTTCGGACATAAGTTTAGTGGATCCACACCAGTCAGTGTTTGCACCATTGGCAAGATACTGAACACCTATCCAATTAAGATTTCTGGTTGGACCCAGGTTAGCTCATATTATGGTATGTCGTTTAATGGTATCTCCCACAGTCCATAGTTTATTGTTCAGATTTAGATACTTGCATGACCTTGTATTCAGTTGCTCAACTTATCACACAATACATGTTCATTAATTGGTCTTGCATTGATTTGCAATGTTATATGCATCATTTTCAGCCTAAATCAATTATTTCCCATATCATATACTTAGTACATTCAAAGTACTAATCATATACTTTTTTTATGCTATATTGTCTTATAATATAGGTTCTAACATTCAGCATCTAGATCACGCTTAGTATAAGTTCATACCATATCAGCAACAGTGTTTGGTGAGTCCTTATTATTTAAAGGCCAGTTATCAGTATTTATGTTTAGTAATATTCTAGTTTCAAATAATTGGAGTTAGTTGAGGACCTTCCCCCACCAAATCATATGATTTAGAAGCTTTCAGACTAATAGGTATATTTTCAGCATGTTGATTATGTCAGATAGTCTCAATTTTGAGATCTAGTATTGATTTTGCTCTTATTGTGATCATGTCATTCCAGTTTAGTTTCTTCTCAGTATCTCATCATTTGCTTAAGTATTTTTAATGTTTTACTATGCCATAGGTTAGATTGGAGTCACGTGTGACTCTAAGCACCGTGTTACGACTAGGGGGTAGTCTCAATTCATGACACCTAGTTTACCCTAAAGAAGAGAAATTACCTCTTTTCTCTTATTTTTTCTAAGTATTGATTGTTTTCTAAGTAGTCAGGGGCTTAAAGTATATTATACTTAATAATCAGATTTGGGGTAGACTAAACAACTTATTTTAGGGTCTTAAAAAGTGGAAAAGACTAGAATTCCCTTTTATAGAAATAATTGAAGAAGTTGTAGGAAAATACGTATGACCTATCACATGATCGTAGAACCCACCTACGATTGTTGGTGGTATTTATGGTTAGGTGGCGAGATTGGAGGCTCTCTGTACTTGATCAAACAAGCCTTGGTATGATCATGGGACCCACATATTATCATGCCTTGGTTTGTAAGTTGAAAGTCCAGGCCGAATGAGCCTTTAAAGTAACGATCATGTCCAAGATCATGGTTTATAACCATATTCGTGGTCCCCTATCATGGTGGAAAGGTATACTTATCAAACTTTTAGGGTTTTGAGACTGTTTCATATAGACGATACTAATGTACGATCATGGTTTCTAACCACAATTGTTGTTACTTTCTTGGTATCTCAATGTTGGATAGTGCTTAACTAAAATAGCCATAACTTTTTAATCCAATAATAGATTAAGGAAAAACTGGATGCGTTGAAGAGAGGACTTAAAGATATTTTATTTGGTGGATATTAAGCTCAACAATACTTTAGAATCTAAGATTTATTCTTGATTGAAATTGATTATTGAAAGATTCTTTACAAGAAATCAATCGGTAAGGAATGTTTTAACTTGGCTATGAGCAAGTTCAACTTGTCTATGAGCAAGGATTTACCTGTGGCCTTAATACAAGTATAAATAACTTCATACTACCAAAACATGACCTTTTATTCTATATGTACTTGAAGAATGGTTCTAATCTTAACTTGAATTTTCATAGTGTTAAAAGGATGTAGCCAACTTTGTGGTTCGATGTCTATGTTGTCAACAGGTAAAAGCCGAACATCAGAGACCTGATGATTTGCTCCATAGACTATCCATTCCTGAGTAAAAGTGGGAGAGAATTACTATAGACTTCGTGAGTGGGTTATTACTTACTTTTTGTGGTTTGAACATCATTTCAGTCATCGTAGACTAATTGACAAAATCGGCCTATTTCATCCCTATTCATATATTTTCAGTGTCGATAGGTTAGCTCACACTTATGTTCGAGAGATAGTTCATCTTCATGAAGTACCTATGTATATCATTTCTAATAGAGGCTCTGTGTCTATTTCTAACTTCTGAAGGATATTTCAAGAGGAGTTAGGTTGATTTTAGCACAACTTTTCACCCCAGGACCAATGATCAATCAGAGAAGACTATTCAGGTTTTGAAGGATATGCTCCACACATGTATTGTGGTCTTTAAAGGCTAGTGGAAGCAATATTTAGCCTTAGCAAGGTTTTCTTATAGTAATAGCCACTATTCGAGCATGGAGATAACACAATCTGAGGTATTACATGGTAGGCGTTATTGATCTCTTATTTCTTAGTCTGATACTTTTGAGTTTAGACCCCGTGGTAAGAGTTCAGGTGATTCAGGATAGGCTTCGTTCAGCCCAAAGTAGGTATACTACAGGTTTTGTGATTTAAAATTTGGCATAGGTGATCCAATTTTTCACCAAGTGTCACCTATGAAAGGATTGATGAGGTTTGGGAAAAGGGGCAAGCTTAACACTAGGTATATCAGGCTATTTGAGATACTTCATACAGCTAGAAAGATAGCTTATGATTTGGCCTTGCCCCTAGACTTTTTAGTCATTCACCTAGTTTTTCATGTATCTTTTCTATGATTCTATATATTGGATGAGTCTCACGTACTTCATTGGGACTCGATTCAATTAGATTACAGAATGACCTTCGTAGAAGATCTAGTTTCCCTATTAGCTAGGATGTTAGATGATTGTGCTCTAGAGATATTTCTATGGTTGAGGTTCAGTGGAGGCACTATTCCATTAAGATGCTACTTTGGCGGTTGAGTCTAACATGCATAATAGTTATCCCCAACTTTTCACCAATTTAGGTGCTTCTTTAGCCTTTTAGTTTGAGATCGAACTAGTATCTTAGTGGTGGATATTGTTATGACCTAATATGTGAAACCTTTCATTTTTGTGTCTGTTGCTTTTTTATTCTCCCCCTGTAGTTGGTACATGTTGATTATGAGGTGTGAGGATATTTGACACAATCTGTGGCACATTCAAAAATGATTTGAGAGAGTTTAAGACTCTTAGAGGTTTTAAAAAGCCATTAGTTTGACTTCAGTCATATACTATGTTTTAAGTGCTAGATAATAATGTAAACAGTTCCATTGGATCCAGGTATCGATTTTGTATAAGTAGCGGGGTTGATTTGGATTCAAAATCTTTATTTTTTATTTTGACCCTCCATTTGAAAACTAGTGAAAGTTGCTACAATGGGGTCCTAGGGGTTAATTTATTGAAAATGATCTTTTTTTTTTTAAATCAAGCATTGTCATTTAGTTTGAAACATCTTTAATAGATTAGTAGTATACATAATTCATTTTTACGGGGACCCAAATAAATTTCGAGTAATCGATTGGCAACATTGCAACTTAGCAAAGTTGCTGATGCAGCTGATATCTAGTGCAACCACTTAAGCGGCTAAAGACCGCTTTAGTAGCATGGCACCCCTTTAGCGGCCCAATGCTACTTAGGTGGTAGCTGGTTTAGTGATGACCCATTTTTCCCCTTTTGTTCTATTAATCCATTTCCAAGTCTTAAAGCTTCAAGTTAGGACAATTTGGAAGGTTTTCTTCACCAATTGTGCTTGGGCAAGCTACAAACTTTTGTTTTCATTAATTTCCAGTGATTACATCTTCAAAAATACTCTTTAATCCTATTTTTTGAATTTTTGAAATTTTTGCCGAAAACGTTCAAAAATAATTTTCTTTGATTTGAACCTTATTTTTAACTCATTTTCATTTAAATTTTCAATTGTGGACTCCTAAAACCTCGAGAACTTGTTTCAAAAATAAAATTTTGGTTTTAGTTTTTTGTTTTTCAATCTATTTTTTCAAACTTATTTTAGACCCCTCCTAAATATAGTTGATATGGGTGTCATTAGTTTTTTTAATACACAAATTCTATATTTGCATGTTTTAGATTATTATAAGTCTGTTCGAGAGGGAAAATCTCCATGCTGAAGGATTCTAGGCCCAAATTTGGCCACTTTGAGGTAGGTCATGGCCTAACTTTCTTCAGACTGGGTTGGATAGTTAATAAATTAATAAAGCATGCTATGGGCTAGGGAAATTAATCACATGAGTTGTTTTCTTTTTTTTTGAGATTATTTTTGATATCGGATGCCCATGTAGAGGCTTTACTTATTGTTGTTGACTTGAAATATCATATATTATGCATTGCCGTGGGGGGAGGTTTTATTTGACATCTTTGGCCTTATTTGTGTATTACAAGCCTTAGTCTTAATTGATGCCCGTGCGGGGGATTTGATAGATATTATAGGCCTTATTTTGAGCATTGTTTGCCTCAATCATGATAAAAATATCCAAAATAGGAGATTGACTTAATAGTAATGATGTCCTACATGATCACTGTTCTAATGGTGCCAACTGAGAACTGATATCTTGACCTATTGGCATATTGAGTCGATTCTACGGTCATGTATACATGTATTGAGTGGATTATTATCGTAATACTGATTTGGTTGTGAGCATTACATCCTCATTTATACATACACATTAATGAGATATTGGTACCATTGAGAAATATTGATTTGAAAAACAAATGAGGTATTTTAATGAAAATTCTTGATCAGTGAACACTAGTTGGAGAGGTGACTGCGACACTCTTGTGAAAAATTCTTGATCCGTGCATACTAGAATGACAGAAAAGCTGAGACTTGAGGTAGTATACAGATTGATAATTCACCATGGGTCCTATCTCAGGAGCGTTGAGGCTCGATAGGTGTATATAGAAAGTCATGCGATGACTTTCAATTCTGCATCATGATCCCATCTTCATTGCATTACATCGCATTTGCATCCCTGTGTTCTTTTATGTCCCTGATGCACGTTTATCTTCTATATGCATATCGGGTGTGTTTGGTATGAAGGAAAATGTTTTCCATGGAAAATATTTTCCTAGAAAATGTTTTCATGGAAAAGAATTTGACTTTTTACTTATTTTTTTATATTTGGTTAGTGAGTGAAAAGTATTTTTCGAAAAATATTTTCTAGTGTTTCGTTGGTGAATGAAAAAATATTTTTTAGAGAATACATTTTAGTGTTTAGCTAAAGAGTAGAAAATAATTTTTTATAAAAATAATTTCTAACCCCAAAAAATACTTTTTTTAAGGTGTGTTCAGTATGGAGGAGGAAAATATTTTTTAGAAAAATAAGTTGTTTCTTACTTATATTCTTGTGTTTGTTATTCAAGTAGGAAAATATTTTCTAAAAGTATTTGTATATATTTAACAAATAACAATGAGAATGAATAAGATAAGAAAGGTGGGGTAAGAAAAAAGTTTTGAAACTTTTTTTATAAACAAATTAAAAAATTAAATTCCTTTTTTTGGGGAGGATGTCGGGGGGGGGGGGGGGGGGGGTAAAAATAGGTGGCAGAGATAGTGTAATACCCCATAAGATCCTAGCTCAATTCAGCTCACCGTTGCATGTATAAGGGGTCCAAGACTTGGAAATTTCACTAAGTATTGAGAACTTAGTCATTTCCAAGCCCCCTAAACTTCGATGATTTTATTTTTGACCTTCCCAACTTTGGGACGTCGATTTTTGAGATGATTCATGAGCGGGGTTGTTCAAAGAATGTCTCGGGTGAGTTTCAGAATTTTTGGATGAGCATAGGGGCGTGTTTGAAAACCAAACCAGTATCACCACGAGGATAAACGGACGCCTCCCCCTCCAGTCCGCTGGGGTAAAGCAGGCTCTATCCTCTCCAGTCCGTCGCTTCAAGGCGGGCGCCGCCCAGGTTAGTCTGCCGCTCCAAAGCCCACATCGGCCCCTCCCTATTCGGTCCAACTTTTGTTCTTGGCATTTTAAGGGTATTTGGGTTATTTCCCTTTACCTAATTCGTCCATAACACAAAATTGGGGCTTCCAAGGGGCATTATTTGCCCTTTTATTAACAAATTGCTATTAAGAAACCCTAAATTTCCCCAAGAATAATTCCAAGCCCCAATCCAAGAAATCAAGGAATTTAAGCTTTAAGTTTAAGAAATCCTCAAGGAATTTTCAAGATTTCATCTAGTGAGGTATATGGGATATTCATCCATGGGTCCCTTTCACCCATGGAACCCAAAACCCTCTTTTGGTTTAATTTATGAGTTTATACATGTTTAAGATTAAATGAATCCATGAATCTCTTGTTAAAATGGAATGAGTCATATCATGTTTTCAGTATTGCAATTCCCATGTCATGTTCAAGTGAATTTCATGTTAAACCCCTAATTTATGAATTTAGTCATGTAATCGTAGGTTCCCTCATGTTTAAGATATTTTCATGTTCAAGTTCATGATCTTCACATACTTTGATGAAATGTCTATGCCTTTGGGTTTGAACCATGATTCCATATTATTGTTTTGTAAAATTATTATCATAATTTATGGTCATTCAGTGATGGTGGGTTATGAACACCAGATACCTATGTGTTTTACATGATTTTAGATTTTCAAGTAATAATTTAATGAAACCACGAGTCCTGTTATTTACTCAGATATTTATGATCATGATGAGCACTATTAGTTATCAAAAATAATATGCAGTTAAACTCAGTTCAGTTTAGTACCAGTGTTAGTTCAGTTTAGTACTAGTGCCAGTTCAGTTGGGAGTAGGATTTAGCACCGAGTGAATGCAGGCATGGCGGCTTCTCCGTAAGTTTAGGCAGAGTCGCTAGTAGCAGTCCCTGTATTTCAAAACTACATAGCCAGCGTAGGATAAGAGGGTCACCCATCAGCTTAGGCTTGACTTTCTCTCAGGGGTCACCCGTCAGTTTAGGCTTGACACCCTGGTCCTTTGGGACACAAGTTTAGTGGATCCACACAGCCAGTATTAGTATCCATGGCATGGTACTGACACCCTTCTAACTAGGGTTACAGGTTGGACCCCGATTTACTCAGATTGTCGCATGTCAATTATATTATACCTCCCACAGTCTCAGTACAAAAATTAATGTATTTCAGTTCAGGTTTGCTTGACCAAGTGTATAGATTTTCAGTTATTCAGTTATACAGATTTCAGTCTTTCATATTGCAAATTATCCCAGTAACACATTTATACTCGGCCTTGTATTCTCATATTTTACATGTTCATACATTTTATTCTTAGTAATCTCACGCATTTCAGTCAGTCCTTATCTTACGTACTAGTGCATTCAAAGTGATGATCACATACTTTTTTTGCACTATGTTGTCTTATAACATAGGATCAGACGTTCAGTTTCTCGACCGCTCTTAGATATTTCAGCTTACTCACCAGCAATAGTGGTGAGTCCTCATCCATCGAGGACATAATTTTCTTACTTCTATTACTTCAGTATTTTTTTATATGTTCAGTCAGTTCGAGTTAGTTGAGGGTGTGTCCCATCAACTCCACAACTAGTTTAGAGGCTTTTAGATACTTAGTTAGACAGTCAGTCGGTCCTTTATAGTATTTTATCAGCCTATCTTCTGCATATGTTATATCAGTGATATTATAGTCCCCCAATAGGTACCGGCTCATGGGTTAGCTTGTGGTCACTTGTGACCATAAGCACCGTTGTCATGACTAAGGGGTAGCCTTGGGTCATGATAAAACTTAGTATCAGAACCTAAGGTATTAAAGTGTCATATGGAGTCTGAAATCCGCGTTGAGTAGATTTTTATGTATGGGTGTAAATCACACCATACTTATGGACAAGAGGCTATGAAATATTTTAGGAAAGTTTCCCTTCTTTCAGTGTTCATGTCATGCAAAAGAGAATGAGCTCTATTTAAACTCTCTTTTCTAACTCATCCTTCATTCTATTTACAGACAATGCCTCCCAAAAAAATAATGGAAGAAGGAATGAGGATCAGCCTATACAGATCAGGAAGATTCCCTGAATAACCCTGTCTCTCATGGTGAATTCTGGGCTGCTTTCACTATATTAGCCTGTTTAGTAGCTTCTCGAAACAACCAGCAAGTTGTTTCCCCAGCCAATCCAGTGGCAAATATGTCTACAGTTAGGATTTGGGATTTCATTCGAATAAATCCCCTCTATTTTCAGGATCCACGTCTGAGGAGAATCCGCAGGAATTTTTGGACGTGGTGCAGAAGGTTATTGATATTATGGGCATCACTTTGAGTGAGAGTTAGATGCATATCATTTACAGGATGTAGCTCACACCTGGTTTAAACAGTAGAAGGAGGACCGAGGTGTTGAGTCAGGGACTATAGAGTGGGAGATATTTGCCACGACTTTTCTTGACAAGTTTTTTCCCTTAGAGTTGAAGGAAGATAAAGTGCAGGAGTTCATCAACTTGAAGAAGGGCAATATGAGAGTAAAACTCTCTTAAGTTCACTCAGTTGGCGAGGTATGCTCCTACTATGGTGGCAGACAATAGGTCTAGAATGAGTAGTTATGTCTGGTATGGCTGATAGTGTAGTTAAAAAGTATCAGAATACCATGTTGATTAAGGAGATAGACCTATCTATACTTATGGTTCATACTTAGCAGATTCAAGAGGAGAAGCGTAAAGAGAGTCAAAAGGTGGTAATCGCAATTCTATCAGAAATCCCCATCTCCATCTATAGCCAGTGGTCCAGTGCCTAAGTTCAGGCAGGACAGTCAGGATAGGGCACCAGGATCTAAGTCCTAGGAGAGTGCAAACAGTAGTTGTACTAATCTGCTTTGTTAGAAATATAGTAGGTATCATCAGGACGAGTGTAAGGCTGGTAATGATGTATGTTTTGGATATGGCAAACCAGGCCACAGGGTCAGGGATTGTCCTGGGGATGGTTATCAGGGTCAGTCAAATCATTCCTCAGCTCCAGCAGGTCATCTAACTTAGCAGGGTGCTACTTCCAGTGCAAGTAGTAGGCAATGCCAGAATAGGTTATATGCTCTCCAGACTCGATATGATCAGGATAGTTCTCTCGATGTGGCTATGGGTATGTTATAGGTTTTTTATCTTCATGTTTATGCTTAATTAAACCTAGAGCTTCACTTTTTTTATGACTCCTTATATAGCTGTCAACTTTGGTGTCAGTCTCGAAATGTTAGCAAAACCTTTCTTAGTCTCTACCCCCGTGGGTAAATCTATTATAGCCAGATGGGTATACAGAAATTTCCCGATCACGGTATCTCAGAAAATTACCTCAATTGATCTAGTAGAGTTAAAGATGAATTATTTTGATGTCATTCTCGACATGGATTGGATCCACTCATGCTATGACTCAGTTGACTATAGAAATAAAGTCGTTCAGTTTCAGTTTCCTAATGAACCAGTCATTGAATGGAGGGTTAGTACTTCAGTGCTTAGAAGACAGATTGTTTCCTATCTTAGAGCAAGAAAAATGATATATAAGGGGCATATTTACCATCTTATCTGAGTCAAAGAGTCAAATTTTGAGACTCAGAGTCTTAAGTTGGTTCCAATAGTAAATGAATTTCCATATGTGTTCCCTGAAAATCTTCCCGGAGTTCCTCCTAAATGGGAAATCAACTTCAGAATAGATCTCCTTCCAGATACCTAGGCTATCTTTATTCCACCCTACAGAATGACTCCAGCTGAACTTAGGGAATTAAAGGGACAGTTAAAAGATCTCTAAGATAAGGGTTTCATCAGGCCTAGTGTTTCTCCTGGGGTACCTCATTCTTGTTCATGCATAAAAAATATGGTTCTCTTAGAACATGCATCAATTATCATTTGTTGAACAAAGTCACAATCAAGAATAAGTATCCACTCCCCTAGATTGATGACTTATTCAACCAACTTTAGGGTGCCCGTTATTTCTCTAAGATAGACATCAGATCCAGCTACCATCAGCTCAGATTCAGAGAATATAATATTCCAAAGACAACTTTCAAAACTCGGTGTGGTCACTTTGAATTCCTGTTATGTCCTACGGACTAACAAATGCCCCTGCAGCTTTCATGGACATGATGAACAGGGTGTTCAAGCAATACTTGGACATGTTTGTCATAGTCTTCATTGATTACATCCTTGTCTATTCCCATAGTGAGAATGATCATGCAGACCATCTGAGAATTCAGGGGTCAGATTCCTGCGAGAAGAGTTTTCAAGAGTTGAAGACTTTACTCACTTCCACCCCAGTCTTGTCTTTGCCAGATAGTTCAGATGGATTTGCAATTTACTGTGATACTTCTAGAGTTGGTCTTGGTTGTGTTTTGATGCAGAGGGGCAAGATCATAGCCTACGCCTCTAGACAGCTTAAACCCCATAAAAAGAATTATCCTACCCAAGATCTTGTGTTGGCAGCTATAGTCTTTACTTTTAAAATTTGAAGGCACTATCTTTATAGGGTTCATGTTGATGTATTCACTGACCATAAAAGTTTGCAGTACGTGTTCACGCAAAAAAATCTAAATCTTCATTAGAGAAGGTGGCTTGAGTTGTTAAAAGATTATGATATGAGTGTGTTGTATCATCCAGGCTAGACAATGTAGTGGAAGATAACCTTAGTAGATGTCTATAGGTAGTGTGGCTCATATAGAGAATGATAAGAAAAAGTTAGTTCATAAGGTTCATCAGCTTGCTAGATTAGGTATTCGGTTGGTTGATTCGGCTGAAGGTAGTATATGGGTTCAGAATCTTCATTGGTTTCCAAAGTTAAAGAGAAATAAGATAGGGATCCCAGTTTGGTTAAGTTGAAGGAGGTAGTTAGAGATCAAAAGATGGAGGTTTTCTCCCAAGGGTGAGATAATGTTCTTCGTTGTCAAAGGAGGGTGTGTGTCCCCTTTGTTGATGATATGAGGCAGCAAATTCTTGTAGAAGCTCATGGTGTGCAATACCCCACCACTCGGAAGCCACTAAGATATACCATGATTTGTGGGAAATCTACTGGTGGAATGGTATGAAGAGGAATATTGCAGATTTTTTGGCTAACTATTCAAATTATCAGCAGGTCAAATTTGAGCACCAAAGGCCTAGTGGTACATTGCATGAGTTTAGCATTCCCACTTGGAAGTGGGAAGTGGTAAACATGTATTTTGTGATAGGATTACCTCTTACGCATCGTCAACATGATTCGATATGGGTCTTTGTGGATAGAATGACCAAATCAGCTCATTTTTTGCCAATTCATACTTCGTATTCAACTGAGGATTATGCTAGGCTTTAGCTTAAGAAGTTGGTTAAGCTGCATGGGATTTTGTTGTCCATCATTTCAGATAGAGGTACACAGTTTACCTCTACCTTTTGGAAGGCTTTTCAGAAGGTTCTTGGTACGCAAGTACATCTCAGTACAGCTTGTCATCCTCAGACAAATGATCAAGCGGAGAGGACCATTCATACCCTAGAGGATATGTTGAGGGCATGTGTTATTGACTTTAAGGGTAGTTGGGATGACTACTTGCCTTTGATTGAGATTGCCTATAACAATAGTTATCACTCTAATATTCAGATGGATCCCTTTGAGACTCTCTATGGGAGGGGATGTAGATCTCTTATTAGTTGATTTAAGGTAGGTGAGGTTGCTTTGATAGGACCAGATTTAGTGTTTGAGGTAATTGAGAAAGTTCAATTAATTCAAGAAAGGCTGAAGACAGCCCAAAGCTGCCAGAAATCTTATGCAGACATAAGGAGAGAAGATCTTGAGTTTGAGGTTGTTAATTTAGTTTATTTGAAGATTTAGCCTATGAAGGGAGTAAAAAGATTTGGCAAGATAAGTAAACTCAGTCCCCACTATGTTGGCCCTTACATAATCTTGAATCATTTTGGAAAGGTAGCCTATGAGCTTGAGTTACCTACAGATTTGGCATCTGTGCATCCAGTGTTCTATGTCTCCTTGTTAAAGAAATGTATTGGTGATTCAGTTGTTGTTTTTTCTCTAGAAAGTATGAACATTCAGGATAGCCTTTCCTTTGAGAAAGTCCCAGTCGAGATTCTTGATTGTCAAATTCGTAGACTAAGGAACGAAGAAGTTTCCTTGGTTAAAGTCCTTTGGTGGAATCAGTCTGTTGAGGGAGCGACTTGGGAAGCAGAAGCAATATGTGAACCAAATACCCTCATCTTTTCTTTGTAAAGTTAGATTCAGCTTGAGATAACGATTTTCCTTAGATTGACTGTTTTCCGTTCTCAGTTCAACTATGTAACCATTCTTATGTCATTGAATGTATTCACGAAATTAGTTCAGTTCATGTATCATTCTTTAGGCTCAGTTGTGTATTCTTGTCCCAAGTCATCTATGTTCAGTATATTACCTCAGTTTCCTTAGTATTCTCAGCTATACCAGTATCATTCGAGGACGAATATTCCCAAGGGGGACATATTGTAATATCCCATAATATTCTAATCTCGATTCAGCTTTTAGTTGCATGCTAAAGGGGTCCAAGGCTTAAAAATTTCACTAAGTGGACTTAGTCATTTTTAAGACCCCTACACCTTGCAGATTTTTAGCTTGGCCCTCCTAACCCCGAAATATTGGTTTTTAAGTTGATTCATGGTTGGGGAGGTTAAAAGTATACTTCAGATGAGTTTTAAGATTTTCGAAAGAGGATCGAGCCGTGTTTGGATAGCCAAAATAGTAGATCCACATGATTTGTTTGCGATGCATTGCTCTCTCTCATGGTGAGAAGCTCCACGATGCATTGCTCTCTCCCTTAGAGTAAGCTACGCAGCGCGTTACTTTCTCCGATGGAGAGAGGGGCGCGGTGCATGGCTCTGTCCCGCAAAGTGTTATTTTTTAAGTTACCAAAAGGGCATTTGAGTCATTTTCCTCACCCTATTTTATCCTTAACACAAATTGGAACTCCTAAAAGGGCATTATTTGCTCCTTTTACCCCAAATTGCTCTCAAGAAACCCTCTATCTTTCCCAAGAACAAACTCAAGCTTTATTCTCAAGAAATCGAGGGTTCAAACTTCTAAGTTCAAGAAATCTTCAGGATTATAGCTATCAAGGTATATGGGATGTTCATCCATGGGCTTTTTTCACTCATGGAGCCCAAAAACCTCCTTTTCGACTAAAGTATGAATTTTTCTCTTATTATGGAGTTTTTGTATGTTCAAGATGGATTAATTTCATGTCTTTCCTTAGTAATTGAACTCAATTCATGTCTATGTATGGTTCCATGAAAAGTTAAGTTATCTCATGCTTCAAGTTCCAATTTCTCAGATCAATATTCAAATGAATTTCATGTTATCATATTTCTTTGTAAATTTAGTCATGTAATTATGTGGTTTTCCTCATACTTAACACATTCTCATGTTCAAGTTTATGACTCTCACATGTTTGATGAGATGTCTATATTTCGCGTCTTTGAACCATGATTTCATACTATAGTTTTAAGCCTTAATATTGTATTTTATGATCATTTAGTGCAGGCGGGTTATGAACACCCAATATCTATGTGTTTTACATAATTTTAGATCTTTCACGTAATGATTTCAAATAAACAATGAATATTACCATCTATCAGTTGCTATGATCATATGAACAATGTCAGTTGTTATATTCAGTTGAATTTAGTTCAGTCCAGTACCAGTGTCAGTTCAGTTGGGAGTAGGATTTAGCACCCAAGGATGGGGGCTCACCTGCTAGTAGAGGGTGAGACCTTTAGTAGCAGTCCCTGAGTTCAAGAACTACATAGCCAGCGTAGGTTTGAGATCTATTCCTGTCAGTTGAGGGTTGACACATATCTCATGAGATCACCTGCTAGTAGAGGGTGGCTCTTTAGTCCTTCGGGACACTAGTCTAGTAGATCTACACAACCACTGTTAGTACTTGTGGCACGGTACTGACACCTTTTTAATTGGGGTTACAGGTTGGACCCTGATTAGCTCAGATTGGGTCATGTCGGTTACATGATACCACCCACAGTCTCAGTTCAGTATTCAGAGTATGTCAGCTCAGGTTTATGTGACCAAGTATATAGTTAGTCAGATATCAGTCAT
This sequence comes from Capsicum annuum, assembly GCF_002878395.1. Taxonomy (NCBI): domain Eukaryota; kingdom Viridiplantae; phylum Streptophyta; class Magnoliopsida; order Solanales; family Solanaceae; genus Capsicum; species Capsicum annuum. The sequence goes on along the minus strand of NW_025830638.1, from coordinate 421,736 downwards.
TCAGTTATACAGTTTATGTCAGTATATGTTTATGCTTGGTCTTGTATTCTCATATATCACATGTTCATGTATTCATGCTCAGCTATCTCATGCATTTCAGACATTCCTCATTCCAGTACATTCAAAGTACTGGCCGCATATTTTTTTGTGTGCTATGTTGTCTTATAACATAGGTTTGGATGCACAGTTTTTTGATCGTTCTTAGAAAGCCCCGCGTTACTCAGTAGCAGTAGTGGTAAGTCCTCATCCATCAAGGACATGATTCATTCATCTCAGTTATTTTAACATTTCTTTATGTTTGGTCAGTAAAAGTTAGTTGGGGGTTTGTCCCATCACTCCTCAGAATGTTTAGAGGCTTTCAGACAATCAGTTAGACAGTCAGTTTTTTTATCAAATATTTCAAACATATTTTGATGCGTATTTCAATATTCAGATTTACAATATTTCATCAGTTTACCTTCTGTGCATGTATTATATTACTACTTCATTCAGTGCTCACAGCAGGAATCAGTTTATGGGTTAGCTTGTGGTAACTTGTGACTGTAAGCACCGTTGCCGCGACTAGGGGGTAGACTCGGATCGTGACAGGGTGATGGCTAGTAGGGTGTGAGTGATTTAAAAAAAAGCTAATTTTTTTTTGTGTGTGGTGGGGGTGGTAGGGGTAGGGGTGAGGTAGAAGATGCAGTAAGAAAAAAGTTTAAATTTTTTTTAAAAAATTAAATATTTGTTTTGGAAGGGGGTGAAGGGTCAGGGTAAGAAAAAAAAAATACTTACAAAAAATTAAATATGTTTTTTGGATTGGGAGTTGGGGGGATTAAGAGTCAGGGTAGGGGTGAGCGATTTTGAGAGTTGTATGAATATTTCAACTTGAGACTAAGGTTGAAAGAAAATTTTGGAAAATATTTTTCTTACTTTTTGAAGGGAAGTCATTTTCCTTAGATTTGAAGAAAATAAGTTGATTTGGAAAACATTTTCCACAATGTTTAAGCCAACCAAATGTGAGAAAATTGAAAAACATTTTCCAGAAAATATTTTCCTTCATACCAAACACAATCTTCATATATAGTTGTTTTCATTTCGTTCCATATATATTAGAACTGTTAATAGAGACGATGTGAGCTACCATTTGTAAACTTTTCTGTTTGCAGGTGACGTACTCATAGTATCTTTACTTGTATTATTTTTTGCTTTGCTTAGTCGGCCTGTGATACCTAATAAGTACAAGTTAATCATACTCATTACTACAGTACAAGTATGAGACGCAGTTGCTGATCTCGTGTGGTGATTGTTAGACTTTTGAGGTACTGAAGTGCTCCATAGTTAGGGAAAGATTTCAGATCTTACTCTATCTTAGTTGTCTTTATTACCTTCAGAGAAACATTTATGTATTTCAGTATTCTGAGTTATACGAGATGCACTTATGCTTATGACATTTATATCCGTGGGGTTTTATGGCATTTTATTTGGACTTCCACTTTATTGTACATGTGTTGATCTGACTTCATTCTAGAAGTCTTATTTGTCTTGTTTTTATTTGCATTTTTTATTTTGGGGATCGACTTACATGCTAATGCTGGATCTCGATAAGTGCCATCATGACCTCAACTTTTGGATCGTGACAACCCCACTCAAATATGATGTGTAACATCCTAATTGGTCTCATCATTTTCTTGGATTATAGACACAAGATATACCTGAAACTTCCTCTCTTGAGAATCATCTATCAATCCTTACTATCATATTTTTCTCATAAGTTACATTACTAAACTTTCACTATAGGTATCCTGCCTTAGTCCTGGTCAACCTAAACCCTTTAAACTCTAGCTAAGGTCTATCTCTAACCTCTAGATTATCATTAAATGCGTCATGTGTCTCGTCAATCAATACTACGTCATTTACAAATAATATACTCCATGAAACCTCCATTTGGATATGTCCCATTAGTTCATCCATCACCACAACAAATAAAAAAGAGCTAAGATTTAATCTTTGTTGCAACCCCATCACAACTGGAAAGTGCTCTGAATCTTGTTCCACTGTGCTCATCGTGTCTTGACTCTAGCATATATGTTCTTTATCCCCATATCTAATGTAAGTGACGACTATACCTATAACCTTCAAATAACTCCATAATATCTCTAGGGACTTTGTCCAAATCTTTCTCTAGATCGATGAACACAATATGTAAGTTCTTATTATTTTCCTATACTCTGACAATGGGAATCTACATGAAGTGAAAAATAATTAATATGGAATATGTAGTCCAAATCTTTTGTTCTTAACAATAAGACCCTCAAATTAATCAATTTCATTGAACAAGATTATTCTTGACAAATTTACTTTAAACTCGTCGATGTATTGATCTAGAATAAATTGTAACTAATTTGTTATATTAATAGACTATACTGATTCTATAAAAATTATTTTCCCGTCAAGATATAAATTATTAAATTTTTTATATAAAATAATATATCATGGAGGGTCATTTTAATATTAGGATGCAGACTTTGTGGGTTGCTACAATAAGTGAGACAAATGCATATTTCCTACTTCTTTAACTACCATTTGGCTACGTGTCCAGAGATGGAGTATGACATTAAGGGTTCGTTTGGTAGAGTGTATAAGATAATACTGAATAAGGTGTATTAGTAATGCTGAGATTAGTAGTGTTGGGATTAGTAATACTGTGATTAGTAATGCTGAGATTATTTTTTATACAGTGTTTGGTTTGATGTATTGAAAACAATATGTATTGTTATATTTTAAAAAGAATATTATTTGTTTACAAAAAATCCTTGACATACAATAACTTTGTATATTTACTTTGCAAAGCTTTATTATTTATTTATTTTTTTTAAAAAATCAACAATATAACTATAGTAATAACTTATTTTGAAATTTTAAAATTTAATCATTCACTTGCAAAAAAAATAATTTGTTATCTTTCTTTATTTTTTTGTTTTTCGCACTTTGTGTTGTTCTTAAGTTGGAGGGGATGCGTGTAACTTTTGAATGAGACAATTGCATCGTTGTTAATATAAAATTGTGTTTCGTAAAGTGTTAAATTTAAGATATTTTTTTTTATTTGTGATACATTCTATTTACAAAATTAAAGCTATATGCAACCATGCAATTTGTTTTGGGCTTTGACAAATAAGTATTTTCTAAGTTAATGGAGTAGTTTTTTTAATGATTAAAATTATTTAGAGGAATATTAGCATATTGAAAATTGAAAAGAAATAACACATATTGAATGAAGTAAAAAAGATTTAAAAAACATTTAAAAGAATTTACGGGCATTTTTGTCTTTATTAATATTTATCCATGTATTACTAATCCAACTAAATTGGGTGTATTAGTTATACGCCCTATAATACCATATAAGGTGTATAACTAATCCATGTATTAATTATACATCGCACCCTATTTACTACTAAACATTGTATTAATTTATCCCATATTTTAATACATGGATTAAAAAATAAATCCTCCTATCAAACGACTCTCCTAAAGATTTTATAGCCCGAGGTGGCCTAGAGAAGTCAACTCGTTTAGCACATGCATTCGAAAACATCATCAGCTTCAGGTGTATGGTAAACTTACTACTCTCGCCGTTTCGTTTTTATTTGTCACTTATTTTTTATTAAAATTTTTATTTTTATTTTTTATTTTTATCATATTGAAAAAAGATAACTTTTGTTTTTTTATTTTCTCTTTAGTATTAATTACTTTTTTAAAAAAAATTAATTGAAAGACATAATAGTTCACATCATTTAATTTAATAGGAGTACTATAGTAAAATAACTTGTCAATAATTTATTTTCTTAATAAGTGTGTCAAGTCAAAATATGACAAGTAAAAGTGAACTGAAAGAATAATTAATTATAGTCAAGCTACAAACTCGCTATACTATGTAACCATTTTTCACCCATTATCCAAATAACTTGAAATAGCAACCTTGGATGTGTGGCCTGTGGGAACAAGAAGAAGATTTTGCAGTTACAATTGACAACTGACGAACTCTGGAAGCCACTTAACTGAAGCTTATTAGCACTTGCGCTTTTACGCGTACAGTATAATACAACTTTAACAGATTATGACTTTAACTAATACGTCCAAATATGTAAAGACGAATTTCTAAGTCTTCAAAATTTAATAGTAGTAGAAGAGGAATCTCTAAACTTGTTTAAGTGGAAGCAGTTGGACTCCTGTCATTCCAAAGAAAAAAATTACTCCCTCCGTTTTATAATAAATGAATTGTTGAATTTTGACACATATATTAAGAAAAAAACATTAAAAATATAAATTTAACACAACTTTCCATTTTTATCCCACAAAAAGAAAAAGTTGACCTTTTAATATCTTTTCAAAAGTTAATTGATTGTCAAATCTTAAGGGTAAATTTGGAAAAAATTCAATAATTCACTTATTTTAAGACACCAATAAATATCCCAACAATTTATTTATTCTGAAACGGAGCAAGTACTAAAAACGAAAAATTAATAATGAAAAACAGCTTTGTCCATTGCGTGTGGACCTAGATAAAGAGAAAAAGAAACGAAAAATGGAAAATCTTTTCTTCAAGTCTCCATGTGTTTTAACTTCCTTTTGTTTTTCCTTTTATCTTTCTTTCTTCAAGGGTGTGTTTGATACTATAGTTTTTTTCTGGAAGCGCTTTCTAGAAAATAAGTTGCTCTCTTATTTATTTTTAATATCCTATAAGGAAAAAAGTAAACATCAAAAATATTTATATGTAATTTAACAAATAGCTATAGAGGTAGGAGGAGGGGTGAGTGTGGGGCCTGGAGCTGGCGGGGTGGGATGGCCAAGAGGTAGGAGTAGGGGGCATTTAGTGGGTAAAATAATAACAACAAGAGCCCGTTTGAGATTGTAGTTAGAAAACTGGTTATTTGAGAATCATTTTTATAAAATAGTTTTGCAGTCTGTGTTTAGTAAATTGATTTGAAAAGTGATTTTGATAAACAGATTGTGTTTGGATAATTTTCTTCAAAAAGTATTTTGAGAGACAAATGATAAAAAAACGACATGTATCAATAGACTTTAAGTGCCTGATTGTATGGTGGTTCCCATGGTATGGTATGGTTACCAAGAAAATCATGTTTGTTTTGATTGTTTTCTAAAAGGTATGTATGGTATGGTATCTTTTTATGGTTCGGTTACCATGAAATATCTCAATTTATAGAACCACCGATTTGGTGGTTTTCCGTGATTTTCTTATTACTTTTTTCAATTATGTCCCTATATAATATTATCTAATCTTGTTTTATTCTTTATCCTATATTACTTTTAACCCTAATATATTTTTATTTTCACGCTTTTCCGCTCAATCCCTCCTCTGTGTTGTTCTCTACTATTCTCAAACCAATCACAAAATCAATTTCTCTCTATTTCAAAAGGTAAGAACAAAACTCATTTCAATTTAATTCTTCTTTGGTTGGATCTTTCTCCAATATTTTCTTCCATTTTTGTTGTTGTACGTTATAAGCCAACTTGACATTTGTCTTACATAACAACCAAAAGAAAACATTCAGCTTGTAATGTTGATACAACCAAAGTGAAGCCAAATTTATGGTACATGTTCACTGCTTGTTGTTGCCATGTATTTGGGGAGGAATAAATGCATCTAATGACTTGTGTTCATCAATGCATTTGAATCCCAAAGCAGCTATGCAAATTAACTTGGCGTTTTTATGAGATTTTAAGCTATTTATGGCAGCTTGACTTGCTAAGTGATAACCCCAGAACAGACAAAATAACAACAATCACATGCAGATGTTATTGTAGTATGTTCATGTTTCTGTAGTGTACATGATTATTTCAAGGATATAAAATTTAAATTTTCTTAGAATTTTTATAAATTTAACAACATAATATATTTGTAAGGCATGATTTGTGATAAATCCATAGAAAGAAAATTATTTTTTAAAGAATTATTGATAAATTTAAAACTTATAATAATTAGGGACATTTTAGTAAACTTATCCATTACGATACAATACCATACCATCAAATCAAGCAACAAAATTGTTATTAAACATCCGTGAATAATACAGCCCATCCAAACAATATATTGTACTATACCATACAGTACCATACTATACCATACAGTATCATACATTATGAAACCATGGCAAACCAGCATCCAAATAAAGTGTAACTAGTAAAATTGTTTTATAGAGAAAATTTATTTTAAATGTCTATTATAAATATTCGAGAAAATTTATAAGTGCTGTCAAAATACCATTTGATCTTGCAACATGATTTGTCTTTCATTTATTATCATTATTAATAAATCATAAGGAGTTATATATTCTCGATCATCATCATCATAAATCACGCTCTTCGTTGTGAGAGTGGTATTCAGTTTTGAGGGGTGAAATTAATACACTTTAAAGATGTTAAGGGGGGAAAAGATGTTTTTTCTCTAAATAATAGAATGAAATAAAGACCTATGATATAAATATTAAGTATAAAATTCTACAATAACAACAACAACAACAAAAAATCCAGTATATTCCCACATCGTGGGGTCTGGGATGGGTAGAGTGTACGCGGTCCATACCACTACCTCTAAAGAAGTAGAGATGCTGTTTTCGATAGATCCCCGGCTCAAGACTAAGTATAAAATTCTAAAATCATATTAAACTTTAATCAAACTTATAAGATATGCTAATTAATTAATTAATAATGGATATCAATATGTATGTATGTGTACACATACTTATATATACTAGTTTAACCGCATGTGTCTGATAACACTCAAATTACACTCTTGAATGGGTGTAAGCGATCGTTGTCAATATAAAATCTAACTAGGTTGGGGTCGAATCCCACAGGGAACAATGTGAGTGACGATTAAACTAGTTTGAAACTAAAGCTACTAGTTAAATTCAAACAAACGATATAAAAAGATAAAATGGGGGTTTTGGAGTTTAGCAAATAATTTTTGGTCACTTTAATTTCAGTGTTTGTCAATCAAGAGTTTATGAAATAACCAGAATTATGTTCACTAGGGCTTACGGTACATGACAGGTACCAAAATTTACTCAAGACTCTCACGTTGGTTAGGATCACAAGTTATCTTTATCGATGATATGCTCAAATATCTCTCAACCTATTCAAGTGTTTAATTTCCTAATCCTCTTAGACTTAGGGAATCGCTATGCACTGTCCAGATTTTACCTCAGGTTAATCAACCTTGTTACAATGCTAATTATTAAATGAAGCCTTTCCGAGTCTCTGTTGATAATTCACTTCCTACTGTTTATGATTTCTTTCTTAAGCAAACCAAAGTAGGTACGCCTACTGTTTACAACCAACAGACGTAAATTATAATCTAAGAATTACCAAGAAATCCTAACACCTATTAAATCTTGAGTATTTAACACCTTATCATGACCTAACCCTAGATCCCATGATCTAGGTTATAGGTGTTTAGCCACTCATGATGCAAGAAACAAGTATGCAAATTGAATTCATAACCAAAAGAATTAACTTACAATGATGAAGAAAATCAAAACTATACTTTGAATTGAATCACAAGACAAAACTCCAAAATATTGGTCTTAGAGAGAGAGAGAGAAAAATCGTATCTTTTATCTTGTGGGATATGACAATCAATAATGACCAAATGAATTTAAAAAAACTAAAACAAGGCTTTAAATAGTTAACCCTAAATAAAAAATAAAATTAAAGTTTAGATATTCTTCGTAATAGATGACGGCACTCGTGATGGCCTATCAGGAGTTTGACGTCCTATCACGGACGTCGTCAGATTCTCTTTAAGTTTGGATTTTGCTGTCTCAGGCTGACGACGACAATGACGTCCTATCAGGAGTCTGAAGGCGCATCATGGATTTCGTCAGCTCCTCTTTCATTTTGAGAATTTTTGCCTAAGGTTGACGGTGATCCTGATGCCTTATCACAACTCTGGTGCCTTATCACGACATGCCGTCACAACGTTACAGCAAATCTCATTCTCTGGTTAAGGTTGACGGCATCTTTAATAGCCTATCACCACGCTGAGGACGTGTCATGGATGTCGCCAACCATACTTTGTTCTTTATTTGCTTCCGATTTCATGTTTTTTGCTTTCTTTATTTGTGGTTCCCCTTCTTCTCTACTTATACTGCAAAATCAAAGTAAACTAATTAAAAACGACTAAAGTTGCTCAAGACTTTGCAATTATTTAGAGTTAAAAGCTTTAAATGTGTCAGCATAAGCTCACACATCAACACCCTCAACTTAAACAATTGCTTGTCCTCAAGCAACCAGAATATAACCAAGAGTATACAAAGAAAAAGTTGGCAGCTAACTACTCATATCAGTTCAAAATACATGCACCATCTCCAAGGTTAGTCAAATTAAGAGCAATTGTGTCTATTATTGAAAACACCCATGCAACTCACGAGGATCAAGATATGGCAAGAATTTTAGCAATAACAATCCAGCACATACCCAAATCACACTATCCGAATAAGGCAGTGATTAGCAACATACCTAGTGTGCCCTTACAACAAAGAAATCCCTTTTTCACTCATGTCAGAATTTACATACATAAACACAGGGATAAACACAAAACTCACTCTCAGAACGAAGTTCCAACATTGCGCATCAAATGCCATAGGCTTGCCTTTATAGTCAGTACCCAAGTCGTCAGACAGGTCAGTTAGGATCATTATAGGGTTTTTCTTAAGCTTGTAACGTAGGATAGGGGCTGGTATGATATTCATGGATATTTTAGAGTGACTATGGCTCCTTGACACTACACTAAACTCTTGGGGTTTCAACTCCCAACCTTCTTTTCTTCCTCTCTTTTATTGATCACACATGCTCAAGATGGATGCGGTCTTTTTAATTATCACATTATCTTTTTATCATCTTTTACACAACTTTCTCATTTCTTATTTTTTTTTCACCGCACCCAACTTTTTATTATTTTCTTTTATTCTTTCTCTCTTCATACTCATTTTGTATCACGCACCCCTATGATAGCCACCCTTAAATTAGGCTATTTTCCTAAGTCAAGGTGCACAGTGTCCAAGGAGGACCAGGGCCAAAACAGGTTCATTGTGATGTAAACGGAAAGGTGAGAGGTGTCGTAGAAAGAAATAGGCTAATTAGGCTCAAAACAGGGATCAAGAGATATTATGCACATAGGGAAGATCATTTTGGCTCAAGTGGGCTAAATAAAAATTGGCCTATGATCCTTTCCTAACTCCTATCCTATGACCATGGCAAGACTAACAGGGCAAGTTCTAGATTCAACACACAACGGGAATTGAGTAAGACCTTACACACACAAGACATACAAGTATCTCGCATATCACTGCTTATCCAGTTCATGTACTTGTTTAACAAAGGTTATTCAGTTGCAAGACTAATGCCACAAAAAGATACACCGTGGTCACAAATGGATGCAATTCACATAGTAATATATCAGACCAATGGAGAGGTGCTCAAAAATCACAAAACTAAGTTAACTTCCTTAGTTACTTGTATTTCTCCTAGTCAACTACAACACATCACAAAACAAGCGCAATACACCTAAACATGCTGGCTCTACTAGGAACAATACTTCGGGGAAAAGAGGCACGGCAAAAAAACCCCCAGGAGGATATCAACACCTATAAGTAGACCCAACACCCTCAACTTAAAATCATGCAATGTCCCCAATGCATCAAACCAAAACAAGAGAGTTAGAAACATACCTGTGGCACCATGGGTGCGAAGATCTAATGTCAATTACATAATACGAATACAAACAACAAAATACCTTTGGTTGCCTCCCAAGAAGAGCCTAATTTAGTATCGCGACACGACAACATCCAGTCATCCTTTATCCCTTCACTTTGACGATTTAAATTGTCGGCCCATCTTTTGATCTTTATATATTTTAAGTCCATTGGGAAAATGTGAGGGCATGATAAGGAATGTTCTATCACACCACTTCAAAGACTTAAACCGCTTGCCCAATTTTACATCAAACTTTCATGTGGGATCATTGGGCAACGATGAGGATCTTAAAAAGTCACTAAATAGATATTGATCCTTAAGCTTCTTGGCCTTCAAGACTGGGGTTATAATATATCCTTTTGGAAAGATAAACTCAAAAATGTAAGAATTTTCCTCCTCATTTTCAAAATTCATCATTTGCTTGGGTGGTTTGACTTTCTTCACATCCACCAAGCATAATGTTGAAAAGTGGTTTGAATGAGGAATGACTCTCAATTCTGGAGTAGCGTCTCTATTAGTATCTATACCCCGAAATGGACTTGAGTCTTTACAAGGATTGTTCTTGATTTATTTTTTCAATTCTAGTACCATTTCCTCATCTTTGGCATCTTCATTCATGAATGGTTCGGTTGATTGGGAAATCTCTAATGGAAGATCAACATCAAGATCATTATCAGTATAGGATTCTTGCTCCTCATCTTTATACTCTTCTATTATGTTAAATGATTCCACAGATAAGATATCATCTAAACATAATATAGAAGAATGCTTTGAATAATTGATCTCTATATCCATCTCCTCATGAATGATCGGTTTCATATCTTAATGTATATCACATACGATATCATATGTTTCTTTCTGGAGATCCAATATTCATTGAAACATAGCTTCAGTGCCACTCTTACCGGTGCTTCGTTCTTCCTTTTCTTGACCATAAAACCTATCAAACTCATAAGAAGAACTAGAATTTAGGTTAGCGTAATAGGGAGAGGGGGCATTTGGGCAATCACTCCAATGTCCACCTCGACCACCACATAAAGAACAATGATACTCCTGGTAGGATGGAGATGGTGCACACATCTCTCTCCAGAGAGTATATCTACAATCGTGCCAAAAGTGTGGTCCATCACAATATGGACATGGATCATCAAGATAAGATTTCCAACCACCAAGCTCATGTTCATTCCACGATGCCATAGTAATAAGTAAACTAAAATAAAAATCTACCTAACACAAGAAATAAAAGAAAACTAAAAACAAATATTTACAAGTTTGAATTCAAGCTAGTAGGCTAAAATTCCAAACCAACTCAATACGCTAAATTGTTCCCCGGTAATGGTGCCATTTTTGATAACGCTCAAATTACACTTTTGAATGGGTGTAAGCGATCATTGTCAATATAAAATCCGACTAGGTTGGGTTTGAATCCCACAGGGAACAATATGAATGGCGATTAAACTAGTTTGAAACTAAAGCTACAAGTTAAATTCAAACAAATAATATAAAAAGATAAAATGGAGGTTTTGGAAATTAGCAAATAATTTTTGGTCACTTTAATTTTAGTATTTGTCAATCAAGAGTTTATGAAATAACCTGAATTATGTTCACTAGGGCTTACGATACATGACAGATGCAAAAATTTACTCAAGACTCTCACGGTGGTTAGGATTATAAGTTATCTTTATCGATGATATGCTCAAATATCTCTCGACCAATTCAAGCGTCTAATTTTCTAATTCTCTCAGACTTAGGGAATCGCTATGCACTGTCCAGATTTTACCTCAGGTTAATCAACTTGGTTATAGCACTGATTATTAAACGAAGTCTTTCCGAGTCCCTGTTGATAATTCACTTCCTACTGTTTATGATTTCTTTCTCAAGCAAACCAAAGTAGGTATGCTTACTGTTTACAACCAACAAACGTAAATTATAATCTCAGAATTACCAAGAAATCCTAACATCTATTAAATCTTGAGTATTTAACACCTTATCATGACCTAACCCTAGATCCCATGATCCAGGTTACAGGTGTTTAGCCACTCATGATGCAAGAAAAAAGTATGCAAATATAATTCATAACCAAAAGGATGAACTCACAATGATGAAGAAAATCAAAATTATAGTTTGCCAAAATATTAGTCTTAGAGAGAAAGACAAAAAAATCATATCTTCTATCTTGTGGGATATGTCAATCGATAATATGATCGAATGAATAAAAAAAACTAAAACAAGGCTTTAAATAGTTAATCCTAAATAAGGAAATAAAATTAAAGTTAAATTTTTTTCGGAATAGATGACGGCGCTCGTGACGGCCTATCAGGAGTTTGATGGCCTATCACGAACGTCGTCAGATTCTCTTTAAGTTTGGATTTTGCTGTGTCAGGCTGATGGCGACAATGACGTCCTATCAGGAGTCTGACGGCGCATCATGGATGTCGTTAATTCCTCTTCTATTTTGAGAATTTCTGCCTAAGGTTGACGGTGATCCTGATGCCTTATCACAACTCTGGCGCCTTATCAAGACATGCTGTCAAAACGTTACAGCAAATCTCATTCTCTGGTTAAGGTTGGTGGCATCCTTGATAGCCTATCACCAGGCTGATGACGTGTCATGGATGTCGTCAGCCACATTTTGTTCTTTATTTGCTTCCGATTTCATGTTTTTTTCTTTCTTTATTTGTGGTTCCCCTTCTTCTCTACTTATACTGCAAAATGAAAGTAAACTAATTAAAAACGACTAAAGTTGCTTAAG
>NW_025830638.1:394667-406228 GCF_002878395.1 Capsicum annuum | reverse complement strand
ATTATCAGTCATGTTTCTCTCACTTTGATTTTTAATAAAATCGTTCTTTACATCTAGGCCTTAATTTAATGGTCGCACTAGTTCTCACGAGTCAAGTTAAAAATTCTTTTAAAAAATTAATAAATTCAGTCTTGACTAAGTCTAGACATTTATTAATCTCATTTCCTTGTCAATAGGTATAAAATGTCTCCTCCTATTCATGGAAAGCGTCCAAAAGAAAGAGGGATGGGAGTATACCGCTTCAGGTTGTGGATTGTACCCCTTTGCAGCTTTGGTTGTGGTGGAACGAAATGGATACATTTGATTATGATGAGATACATAAATATTTGGGTTTTTTGATGAGTATTATGTCAATCAAGCCTAATAGGGAGGTGATTGATGGATTACTAACCTTTTGGGACCCGAAGAACAATGTGTTTCACTTTTCAGATTTTGAGTTAACTCCGACTTTAGAGAAGATAGCGACCTATGTTGGATATGGGGATATGCATCAAAAGAAACTTATATCCCCAAGACTCATTTCAATAAACAAATTCTGCAAGCTCATGAACATACGAAACTCAAAAGAAGAATTAATGAAAAAAGGTTGGGTTTCCTTGCAGTTTTTGTATGACAGATATGGAAGACGAGAGGGGTTTGAAAAGTATGGTAAACAAATTTGTAATAAGGAAAGTCTTGAGGTTTGGAAAGTTCACAGACGATTTGCATTCATGGTAGTCTTTCTAGGCACTATGGTTTTCCCGAGGAGAGAAGAAAAAATTAATATTCGTTTAGCGGGGGTGGTGCAGATACTGATTAAGAAAGATTACACTATGGTACCAATGATCCTGGTAGATATCTACCGTGATTTGACCGTTTTTCAGAAAGGAAAGAGTTTTTTCGATGAATGTTATATCTTGTTACAGATGTGGATTGTAGAGCATCTCTACCAACGACCTACAATGGCAAGATTTAATCCTAAAAGATTCAATCGCATCAAAGATTACGAAGAGAGGTTAGAGAAATATAAATGCCCAGAAGGAGTTAGAGAATGGGATAAGCTTTTTCGTTCTCTGACAGTAGATAAAATCACTTGGAATCTCCCTTGGTTCCCTTGGAGGCAAGTCATACATAGTTTTGTCATTTGGCCATTCTTATTATTAATGGGTATTAGGGGTGTTCAAACGTATGTTCCAATGAGAGTTTTATTTCATCTAGGAAGACGTCAAATAATTTCCATTACGAAAAATATGATCGAGTTTGTATTTGAGGTCAAACCAGAGATCCCACTTCTGGAGGGATTGGCCTAGCAGATTTGGGAGGGTTTCCATATCATGGGGATTGAAACGATGGTATAGAGCGTGAGAAAGGAGAAGTGTACCTAGATTACCGTGAATAGTTTGAAGAACAGTCGAGTCTGTCAGTCAGACCAGAAAGATTGGTTAGGGGACCTATAGATCAGGAAACTGCAATCAAGATAGGGATTGAGAGAGCCATGCGAGAACATCATGAGACCAACCAAGCTTTAAAAGTAGAATTAGAGCATGCCAGAGCAAAAAAAAGATGAACAAAAGGGAATTTGCTGAAGAGAAAGCTAAATCAGCAGATATTGAGGTTGTACTTCGGGGACAAATCAAACTAGCTACCACTAGGCGGTCACACGTTGCAGAACTTGCCGCATCTCGCCGACAGCAATGACAAGAAGTTAAAAAGAACATGCAAAAAGAATTTGATTGAGAGAGATCTCAATGGATCAGCGAAAGAGGAATATTGCGAGTACAGTTAGAGGTTGCCTCTGCTCGTGAACAATGTGCAAAAGAGATGGTTGATTTTCAAGATCAAAAGGCCCATGAATAGGATCAGGACTTCAGTTCCCTTCGAGGGAGGGTCCACTGTGTAGCACAGGATACTACCAGAATAGGTTTAGATTATCAGTAGTTGGATCGTGAAGACTTTTTGGCATAAGTACCATCTTTCGTACAACGTCTCACTACTTCATTGGAGGACATATACTTGAGTTTGGGAGGACATATTAAGCCGAAGTCTCCTTGAATGAATAGTTGTTTTCTTTGTCATAGTTTTTCATTTTCAGTTTTAAAACTTCTTATTTAGATGTTATGTCTTTTAGTTTTCAGATGTTAGTTAGTATGTTTTATTTTAGGAGTTGGGTCAGTTATTTTGTCGTATTTATATTATGGGATGTAATGAAGTTGACTGTTTATTTCTATATATATTATATATATTTTACTTCATTTACTTTATTTATTTTCTTTAATAAAAAAAGAAGACAAAACAATCACTTTGTTAAATTCCTCCCGAACTATGCAATATCTGATTCATGTCCTGGCATGATACGTAGGCAACCTTCCAAAGGGTTTGATCATAACTTTTGAAAATGTATGCCTAGAAAAGCCACGATGAAACACAAATTCTTCCATGATAGGTTGGAAAATGCATATAGAAGCATGACATACAACGTGATATTATAATGTGTTAAATATATAACACTCACTTGTTTGCTACTTGATAACAGAAAGATAAAGTAATTGGTGGTTGGTTTCTGGTTTAAACTGGTATTACATCCGTATAACACCAGATACAAGGGTAAAAAAAAAATAACCCGCAGAGAAGGTATAGGGTCTGATAGTGAAGAAGAGCAAAATCAATTGATTTCGTAGGAAGTAGTATAAATGGAAGAAATAAAGTATTGAAACAACAGATGGAGGAGATGTACCAAGCTTGGTTGAATGGACAAGCCCCGCCTTCTTCAATACCTGGACTTTTGACTTCGAATAATCCAAATCCTGCTCCAACTCAAACTAGTGATCCATTTTACCCACCAGGATTTGGCCTATTTGCTAATATGTATGGTATTACTGGTAGTTCTACCATGCTCCCATCAAATTCGGCTGTCACAAATTATCCGCTTTTTTACTTCTATGGCACCAGCTGCTGCGGGTACTTAACCAACAGTACCGAAGAATATGGGGAAACCAAGTCATGATCTGTTATATCCCCCTGAAATAACTTTCAAATCCCAAAATCCTCATTATCATTCTTATCAACACGATTCTCTAATCATGATTGAGAAGATTGTTAAAAATGAGGAACAAGGGGAAATGGCTATGAAATTAAGAAGCTTGGAGCAGATTATGAGAAATATGCAAGGATTATGTGGACCAAAAAGTGTTTCATACATGGATTTGTGTATGTTTCCTGATGTCCATTTGCCTATAGGGTTCAAAATGACAAAGTTTGACAAATACGAAGGACCCGGGGATACTGTAGCTCATTTGAAAAAGTTTTGCGATAAATTAAGAGGAGCAGAAAGAAAAGAAGAATTATTGATGGCTTACTTTGGAGAAAGCCTTACAGGGATAGATTCTAAATGGTTCATTGACCAAGATATTTCCCATTGTCACGTATGGGATGACATGGCTCGGGATTTCGTTCAACAATTTTAATATAACATTAAGATAGTGCCAGATCACACTATATTTTCCAAAATAAGAAAAAAAATGACTGAAAGTTTTCGAGAATATGCTATCAGATGGAGAGAGCAGGCTTCAAGAATCAGACCATCGATAAAGAAATTTGAAATAATTGATATCTTTTTGTAAGAACAGGAACCTGATTATATCTATCACTTACTTTCTACAATTGGAAACACATTTGCTGAAATTATTAAAGTTGGAGAAATGGTAGAGAATGGAATAAAATCAGGAAAGATCATCAACCAGGCCGCTTTGAAAGCAACAACACAAGTAATTCAAAGTGGTGCAGGAAGTTTCGGGGGAAAGAAAAGAAAAGAGGATGTAACAACTGTCGTGACAGGACCACGACAAAATTAGAAAGGTGCGCGTCAACCATACACACAAAATCTATTATATTTCATTCCATCACCCTAATATTCTATTTACAATGCACAACTATATCCTCGGTCTCATTCTTACCAGCAATGGCGTACACCAGCCATCCAAAATCATCCACCGATTTAGCAAGTTCAAAGAGGCCCTCCTAGGTCAAATTATTTACCTAGAGCAGAATTCAAAAGGGATAATATGTTCAAAGATAATTTCACTCCTATTGAAATATCTTACATCAATTTATTTCATAGGCTGAGAAAAATGTATATCCTAAACCTAATTAAGAGAAGGATTCCAAATCCTCCTCCGAAGAATTTGGATTATTCTAAAAGATGTGAATACTATTCTGATGCCCCAGGGCACGATACAGAGAAATGTTGGTATTTGAAAAGAGCCATTCAAGAGCTGATTGAAACCTAATAGATTATGGTACAAAGTCCAAACGCTTCAAATGTCAATCAAAATCCGTTGCCAGATCATAATGAAACAAACATGCTCAAAGTGATACCCAGTGGTGAAGATGCTGCAATATCCTTTAAGCCGATCATTAAGATTAAAACTGGTTTGAAAAAATTAGCAAATGTTGTAGATTTGACAAAAGAAAAACCTGCAAAAGCAGAGGTGGTGATAACAAAAGCCGAATCATCGAATGTTTCCTTGGTGATGGAGAAAGAGATCTCACAAAATGTTGGGTCAAGTCAAGTAAAGCCGAAACTCATTGTTATTGGAAAATCCCCTAAGCCTTTCTTAATCATAAAAGGAGCTCCCGTAGCTACCATTGTTATTAAACCAGTATCACAGTTGCCTATGGTTAATACTAAGGCAGTTTCTTAGAATTATGATCGCGTTGTGGTGATACATAAGGGGAAAGAAGTGATTAAAGATGTTGATGAAGTAGGTAGATTAACTCAATCTGGGAGATGTTATGCCCCAATAGAGTTAAGAAAAAATAAACAAGGAAATGAAGAACGAATGATGGTCAAGAAGCCTGTTACTGATGATGAAGCTGAAGAATTCTTAAAGAAAATGAAATTGCTAGAATATTCTGTCGTAGAACAATTGAAGAAGACACCAGGACAGATTTCTTTGTTTTCTTTATTAATACATTCAGAGCAATACCATAAGGCTATAATGAAGATTCTTAATGAAACATGTGTTCCCAATGAGATTAGAGTGAATCGGCTGGAAAAGGTTATTGGAAAGATCTTTGAAGCAAATAAGATTACTTTCTCAGACAATGAATTGGCCGTGGAAGGTACTGGACATAATAAAGGTCTCTATATTACTGTGAAATGTGAGCATTCCATTGTCACTCGAGTGTTGATTGATGGAGGATCAGGCGCTAATATTTGTCCTATGTCTACTTTACAATAGTTGAATGTTAATGTTGAAAGGATCTGACCTAATAATGTATGCGTCAAATGTTTTAATGGATCAAAAACTGATGCCATTGGTGAAATAGAGTTCATACTGACAACCGGGCCTGTGGATTTATCTTTGGATTTCCAAGTGGTGAATATTGATGCTTCATATAATATGTTATTGGGAAGGCCATGGATACATATAGCTAAAGCAGTCGCATCAACATTGCATCAAATGGTAAAATTTGAATACGATAGGCAAGAAATAGTTGTTCATGGTGAAGGAGACTTATCCATGTATAAAGATTACTCTGTTTCTTCCATAGAAGAAGATACTGCAAATAGAGTGTCAATTCATTAAGCTTCTGAGGTAGTGGCTGTTGAGCATATCATTGAGGGAAATCTCATTGCAAGACCACAATTTTTGTTTGCTTCTATTATGGTAGTGAATGAAATGTTGAAGTATAGTTTCGAACCAGGAAAAGGTTTAGGGATGTTTTTTCAAGGCATAGTTCATCTAATAAACCTTTATGAGAACCTTGTTACTTTTGGTTTGGGATACAAACCTACTGCTGAAGATATAAAGAAGGCTAAAAAGTGTAAGAAAGAGTCATGGTCACTTACCAATCTGATACCGCCACTTCATAAGTCTTTCATCAAAGTCAATGATGTTGGGTCCTCCTAGTTACCTGTTGTAGAATCAATGAATGATGATGATACAGAGTTGATTAGCCTTTTTCAGAATATGTTCATTGAAGCTGAAATGGTTGAAATCGGGGAAGGTACCAGCAATACAGATGTGCAGTTTGTTGGCCCTGATGTCCAATTTAATAATTGGGAGGCCACTCCTCTCCCTATTATGAAGGAGTTTTGGTAGTTTGTTTATTTTTCTTACAGTCTTAGTAGTTTGTTTGTTTCTTCTTCTGTAATTTGAATCATTCTAGGATTGTAATTCAAATCTTTAAACTTAGTATTTTAGGTTAAAACTCTTTCTATCTTTGTTTTTAATAAAGTGTAGTCTCCCTTCGTATTATTTTGAGTCTGATTTTTATTTATTTATCTTTTATCATACAGTTCTTTCTATGCCAATTATAATGATATGACATGCATAAAGTATTTTCAACCAGATTTAAAAACCCAATCTAATTTTGAAACAATGAATAAAGAAGTTGAATACGATGAAGGATAAATATTTGAGGATATAAGTAAAGATTTCAAACAGTTTGAGAATAAGACAAATCCCAATTTGGAGGAAACTGAAGCAATCAATTTAGGAGATCATGAAAATATTAGGGAGACTAAGATAAGTGTACACGCTCAACCACAACAAAAAAAGCTATAGCTGAAGCTTTGCATGATTATAAAGGCATCTTTGCGTGGTCTTATGATGATATGCTCGGTTTGAGCACCGATTTAGTATTTCACAAGTTGCCAATTGATCCTGCTTTTCTACCTGTCAAGCTAAAGTTAAGGAAGCTTAAAACCGACATGAGTGTAAAAATCAAAAAGGACATCATGAAGCAACTTGAAGCTAAAGTTATTCGAGTGGCTCAATATCCTACTTGGTTGGAAAATATTATCCCTGTTTCAAAGAAGGATGACAAAGTTTGGATGTGTGTTGATTATCGTGATCTAAATAAAGCGAGTCTGAAAGATAATTTTCCACTTCCTAATATTCATATTTTGTTGGACAATTATGACAAACATGATCTTGCATCTTTTATGGATTGTTATGCAGGGTATCACCAGATCATTATGGATCCAGAAGATGCAGAAAAGACATCATTTATCACATCCTGGGGGATATATTATTGTCAAGTTATGCTGTTCGGAGTAAAAAATGTTGGGGCAACTTATATGAGGGCAGTGACTACAATGTTTCATGACATGATACACAAGGAGATTTAAGTTTATGTTGACGACATGATCATTAAATCAATAGAGCAGTCTGACCATGTCAAAGAACTTAGAAAATTCTTTGAAAGACTTCGAAGGTATGATCTCAAACTTAACCCAACATAATGTGTATTTGGAGTCCTGTCAGGAAAGTTTTTGGGGTTTATAGTCAGTCGGCGTGGCATTGAGTTAGATCCTTCAAAAATAAAAACTATTCAAGATTTACCTCCACCAAAGAACAAAACGGAGGTGATGAGTTTACTTGGAAGGTTGAATTATATCAGTAGATTTATTGCTCAGCTTATGTAAACTGTGAGCCAATATTAAAGTTATTGAAGAAGAATGCTACAGTTGAATGGACTGAAGAATGTCAAGAGGCATTTGACAGAATTAAGAAGTACTTGTCGAATCCGCCTATTTTGGTTCCTACAGAGCCAGGCAGAACCTTGATATTGTACATGTCCGTATTAGAAAATTCTTTTGGCTGTGTATTGGGTCAACATGACATCACAGTTAGAAAAGAACAGGCTATCTACTACTTCAACAAAAAGTTTACCACTTATGAGGCTATGTACTCTCTTCTTGAAAAGACATGTTGCGCTTTAACTTGGGTAGCACAAAAGCTAAAACATTACTTGTCATCTTATAATGCTTACCTTATCTCTCGTATGGATCCTCTAAAGTATATTTTTCAGAAGTCTATGCCCACAGGCAGACTTGCAAAATGGCAGATGTTACTCACAGAGTTTAATATTGTCTACATGACACGAACTGTAATGAAAGCTCAAGCCTTGGCGGATCATTTGGCTGAAAATCCTATGGACGAGGGATATGAGCCATTAAAAACTTATTTTCTAGATGAAGAGGTATTGTTTATTAATGAGGTTATTTCTAGCGATTGTCATGCAGGCTAAAAGTTATTCTTTGATGGAGTTGTTAATGTAAAAGGAGTAGGGATAGGGGCAGTTCTTATTTCCGAATCAGGACAATATTATCCTATAACAGCCCAACTTTGATTCTACTGTACCAATAATATGGAAGAATACGAAGCTTGCATTCTGGGATTGAGATTAGCCATTGACATAGGGGTCCAAGAACTTTTGGTATTTGGAGATTTAGATTTATTAGTCCACCAAATCCAAGGAGATTGGATGATTTGAGATTCGAAACTCCTACCATATAGAGTTTGTTTGCAAGATCTTTATCAACGATTTGTATCAATAAAGTTCAAACACATTCCCAGAGCTCATAATGAGATTGCTGATGCTTTGACACCTTATTTCGATGCTTCAGCATTCTGATAAAACTTATATTGATCCTTTGTATATACAGATTCATGATCAACATGCATATTGTAATATGGTTGAGGAAGAACTTGATGGGGAACTGTGGTTCCATGATATCAAAAAATATATTCAGACTGGAAAATATCTTATACATGCCGGTGGTAACCAAAAGAGAACCATTCGATGTTTTTCTAGTGGATATTTCCTAAGTGGAGGAATCTTGTATAAGAGAACTCCTGATTTGGGACTTTCGGGGTGTGTAGATGCTAAAGAAGCTTCAAAAATCATGACTGAAGTACATTCTGAGATTTGTGGATCATACATAAGTGGGTATGTTTTGGCAAAGAAAATACTCCGAGCAGGTTATTATTGGCTCACTATGGGGCGAGATTCCATTAGTTTCGTTCGTAAATGTCATGAATGTAAAGTACATGGAGACTTGATATATTTCCCTCCATCTGAGTTGCATACAATGACTGGTTCATGGTCTTTTGTGGCTTGGAGAATAGATGTAATTGGACCAATTGAACCGAAGGCCTCGAATGGACATAGGTTCATCTTGGTAGCCATTGATTATTTTATGAAGTGGGTGGAGGAAGCAACTTTCAAATCAGTGACCAAGAAAGTGGTAGTTGATTTTATTCATTCCAACATCATTTATCGGTTTGGCATTCCAAAGATAATTGTCACGAATAATGCTACAAATCTCAATAGCCATCTGATGCAAGAAGTGTGCCAGCAATTTAAGATTATGCATCAGAATTCAACTCCTTATCGTCCAAAGACGAATAGAGCTGTGGAAGCTGCCAACAAGAACTTAAAGAAAATACTTTGTAAGATGGTGCTCGGTTCCCGACAATGGCATGAAAAGTTACCTTTTTGCTTTGTTAGTTTATCGTACTACAATTTGGACTTTAATTGGTGCAACTCCTTACTTGTTAGTGTACAAAAATGAAGCAGTTATAACTACAGAGATTGAAATTCCATCTATTTGAGTAGTTGTAGAAGCTGAAATTGGTGATGACCAATGGGTCAAGACTCGTTTGGAGCAATTAAGCTTGATTGATGAAAAAATATTAACATCAGTATGTCATGGACAACTATACCAGAAGAGAATGGCACTAGCATATAACAACAAGGTGAGTAATAGACATTTTGAAGTTGGTCAGTTAGTACTAAGACGCATCCTACCCCATCAGATTGAAGCCAAAGGAAAATTTTCTCCTAATTGGCATGGACCATTCATGGTGAAGAAAATGTTACCTAATGGAGCGTTATATCTGACTGATATAGAAGGCAAAATGAAAGAAATGTCGGTCAATGCTGATGCAGTTAAAAGATATTATGTATGATATTCATGTACAATTTACATTATGTATGTTTTAGACTTGCATTTTAAAATATTGAAATAATGAAGGCATTTTTTCTACTATCCGAATAATATATCAACCTTTGCTTACCCCTTTTGAGCTTTTTATCTTTCTTCGTACCCCTCTTTTGGAATCAAATTAAAGTGAAAAAAAGAGTTGAAAAAAAATTAATTAAAAATTCAAAATCAAGCAAAAGAATGAAGAGCCTGAACTACGTTTGACCTGATTCTTTCTATGACAAGATATGTAGGCAAACCTACTCCGGGGTTCAGTCCAACCAAAAGAAAATTCAAATTACCCAGAATGAAAGAAAACTAGGGCAAAAGTTTATCTTTTTAAAAGAATCGATTCCAAAAGCTGAATGTTTTACCTAATGTTGTGTAAATTTTGAAACTCATACCGACCTTTCTTTCTAACCCTTTCCAAAAGCCAAGTTACAACCAAAGAAAGACCTTCAGATTAATCTTTGAGAATGTCAAGGCTAAACATGTTATGGGTGGATGATATTTCATATTTTGAATGTTTATAAAAAAAAAGGGAAAAATGAATAAAAAAAAAGATAGTATTATTGGTGAAAACCTTGTTGGGCACCATAAGGTGACTGTAAGCGAAAAAAAATGAGATAGGATCGTTGGCAAACCCATTGAGGTGCCACTAGCCGAAGGAGAGTTGTTATCCAGAAGGAATGAGTTCAAGATTAGCTAAATTTCAAGCTCAATAAGTGAATGAAAGTTGTAATGATTGGTGTGGGTAGATCTGATTGTTTGATTCAAAATACATGTCATAATCACCAGAATCGGTTTCCTCATTTAGATAAGTTTTTATTTTGTTTTGAAAAAGAGATGCCTATTGTCTTTTTCTTTTTGTTTTATTTTGGTTTTTTGATTTTTGTGTCATCAAACAAAATTTTTTGTTGTCTTGTATGTGTTTTGAGTCAAATTCACGTCAAGACAAGTGGGAAAAGACTCCAAACTTGCTACCAACTTCTTCAATGTACAAAGAAAGACACAGGATTGACGTACAAGGACAACACTTCCAAGTATAATAAAGTACTCAGAATGATCATGACTTGACAATTTTTGGCTCGTTGAAATATAAAAGGTGTATGAAAAGTTAATCCTAAGATATTATATAAGAGAAATATGTTTTGAGTTGAGAGTATTAGTAGTCAGAATTTTGGATCAGAAGTATGACAATCAATGGATATTAATCAAGGAATAAAAAGGAGTTGATCATGAAAAGTGCAAGAACAGTCAGTTCAAGAGACAAATACCACAAACCAACCACTACGTGTTTTTAAAACTCACAATTTGTCTTTGTTTTGTATGAAACAGAGATAGAAAGTTTTCAAATAAGGGATGCAATTTCATACTTCTGTCAATGCAAGAGTCATGATTACAACATACAGTTGGATCTCAGTTATGGTAAATTTTATTTTTTGCGAAATGAATTTTATCAAAGCTATTCTAGATTTTGATTTATTCTATTACAATATTTTTCAAAACATTAAGATCTGATGACACATAAATTTTCCCAGCACAAACTGGGGCAATTTTTTTTTCTTTATGAAGAATGGGAACTTACTTTTGAACAGCACCCTCCTGAAGAATGGGAATTTACTTTTTGAACAGGACCCTCTTGAAGAATGGGAACTTACTTTTGAATAGGACCCTCCTGAAGAATGGGATCTTACTTTTTGAACAGGACCCTCCTGAAGAATGAGAATTTACTTTTTGAACAGGACCCTCCTGAAGAATGGGAATTTACTTTTTGAACAAGACCCTCCTGAAGAATGGGAATTTA
>NW_025830638.1:344286-394567 GCF_002878395.1 Capsicum annuum | reverse complement strand
TTTACTTTTTGAACAAGACCCTCCTGAAGAATGGGAATTTACTTTTTAAACAGGACCCTCCTGAAGAATGAGAATTTACTTTTTGAACAGGACCCTCCTGAAGAATGGGACAAGACCCTTCTGAAGAATGGAAATTTATTTTTTGCTCAGGACCCTCCTGAAGAATGGGATTTTATTTTATGTCCACGACCCTCCTGAATAATGGGATGTAATTTTTATTTTTCACTTTTTATTTTGAGTTCAGGAACATATTTGAACAAAATGAGAAAAAGTAAGTCCAAGAGCCCGCTTGAAGAATAGGGTGGAGAAAAAGAAAGTCCAGGAGCCCACCTGAAGAATAGGGTGAAGAGATTGTAAGTCCAGGAGCCCACCTGAAGAACAGGGTGAAGAAATTGTAAGTCCAGGAGCCCGCCTAAACAACAGGGTGAAGAAAAAAGAAAGTCTAGGACACCACCTAAAGAACAAGGTGAAGAAAAAAGGAAATTCAGGAGCCCTCTTGAAGAACGGGATGAAGAAAAAGGAAGTTCAGGAGCCTGCCTAAAGAACAGGGTAGAGAAATTATAAGTTCGGGAACCCGCCTGAAGAACAGGGTTTAGAAAAGGAAGTCCAGGAGCCCGCCTAAAGAACAGGGTGAAGAAATCAAAATTCAGGAGCCCTTCTGAAGAATAAAGTGAATTTTCAAGTTCAAGTCATGAAGATTTGAATCAAGATTCCAAAGATTGCAATTTTCATTTCATTTTTTATTTTTGTTAGTCATTTGAATGTAAAATGGAAACTCGATGGAATCTCATTCGAATTTTAACTCTTTCTATCTCCATATCACCTTTGAACTACTCATGACCTGATTTCCTTATAACCCGGGATAAGTAGGAAGTCCAAAATTAGGACTTGGTCACATTTTTCTTTTTATTTTAATCTTATTTTTCCTTACCTTTCAAATAATTGAAGGGTAAAAAATCATATCTTGTCTACTTCTTTGTATAAAAACTCTTAGAAATTCCACACAAAGAGGGACAAAAATGTAAACAAGTGATTTTTGATCCTCCTCGGATTCTAACTTATTTTTTGGATATTTATATTTATATCTAATATAATATTATTTAAATTCTTATTTTTATTTTAATAAAATTTTAGTTAAGAAGTAAATAACTAAATTTTTGAGATATTTTATTTTTATTTTATTTTATTCTAATTTTTAAAAATATATATATATATATATTTCTTGTTAAATTTTAAATAAAATAAGTAATTTTAATATTGTCTTCATTATATTTATTTAAGGTTATTTATAATTTTTATTATATTTTCTTAAAATATAAATTAATTACTTATATTCATATCTATTATTATTATTTTATTTTATTTTATTTATTTATTATATATCTTTATTTATTATTAAAAAAAGAATTTATTTCAAAATTTGAATTTTTCTCTTCCCTTATCTGATAGTTTTAACTTTCACCCTCAAAAAATAACTATTCCCCCTCAAATTTCCTCTACTTATAGGACTCTCACTCCTCTAAGACAGAATATGGATTTCCACTATCAGATAACTAGACAAAGAAACAAACACTGAAAAAATTAAAAACCAGAGAAAACTATTGGGAAAAGAAAAATCAGTAAAGTAAAAAAAAGAGTGAGTGAAATATTTGAAATAGTAGAAGAAAAACATTAGGAAGAAGAGAGAACATTTTTAGAGTTTGAAGTTGAAGTTCCATTTGAAGTTTTCGGTAGCAACACCTTGCTGTATTACTCAATTAAAGTTGGCATACAGATCCGGCAATCAAATGGCCAGATCTGGCTGGAATCAATGCTCCATCGGCGAAGCCGCTAGCCTCCTCACTACACGCTGCCAGCCTCCTCACTGTTTGACTATTTCTTTTCCTTTTTCATCCTTTAGATCTTCCGTTGGTTCCATTTCGTTGTCAATTTTCAAAAAAGGATGTTAAACGTGTTTATTGTGTTGTTGTGATTTTTCTTATCTTCGTTGATAATGTGTTGACGATTTGTATTGGGATTGTGTATATACATACTGCTTTTAAGGACCTAAGAATAAGATGTCATTACTGCAGTTTTATATCACTTGGTGAATGATTTTAATGGATGAACTTATAAAAAAGATGATTTAAATAAGACAAAATTAGTAATGGATGTAAAAGACTTAGTTTTCTTCTTCTTCTTCTTCTTCTACTAACTAACATCTTTAATGTTAAACAATTTCGGCAAATTTATTAAAATTTTTATCTCAATTAAGAATACGGCGTACGTATCTTTTTGAGATATTTAAAATAATTCGATGATGCAATATTGCACTCCGGTAAAGATCGTGGTAAAATTATATTTTATTAATTTACTATAAGGTAAATAGATATTTTTGGTATTTTTTTTTTAAAAGAGTGAATTTAGGCCTTAACATAATTTATCCAAAACAGTTTAAGTCAAGATAAGTCAATAAAGCGACCGTGCTTGAACCACGGGACTCGAGGGGTGCCTCACACCTTCCCCTCAGTCAAAAATATTCCTTACCCGGTCTTCTGTTTTCGCAGACCAGAATAAAGAGTCATTAAAAAGACCAAGTGGCGACTCTGTAAATAAACTAATCTCTATTCAAAATCGTCACTTTAATTGGAAAAACCCTTCGGCTCGAATCGATCCCGAGCGAGAAAAGGGGTGTTACACATACTGGAACATATATCATGACCTGAGGTGTTAATTTACCTACTAAATATCACTCGTTTCACCCAAGATTTCATCGCCATAATTTTATTTTTATCTAAATTATGGAGTAAATAAGCTTCAATAATACAGTATTTCATTAGTTACTTTTTAATGGAATTGACTTGTCACATGAGTTTGAATTACATATTTTCATATAGAAAAAGAAGTATAAATATTTTATATACTAAACTCTCGATAATAAGTACTGCATCTTTAGAATTGCAACCTTAAATTATGCTATTGAACAGAAGAAATCAACTATGTGACATAAATCATTTCTTTTAAAAATTTTCAATTAACCAATGCAAAACTTATATAATTATTCAACGATTTCAGAATAATAATTGAATAACATTATTATTATTATTATTATGTTAAAGTTTTATTGCTCTCTCCCTCTTCCTCCTTCACGTAGGTAAAATTTTGATGCAAATAAAACAAAATTAAATTAAATAAAGACCTTAATTAATTTAAAACCTAAATAATGTATAATATTGACTTCTTTTAAAAAATAATTCTAAATCAACTTTGAAAAAAAAAAAAAGAGGTCCTAAAACCAATTTTTCTTTTTAAAAAAATGAGAGAAGTCCTGAACATATATAAAGTCAACGTGGCATATACTAACATTCGATAATTATTTTTTAATAATTAAAATTTACTTGTGTACTCCATTTTTTTTTTAGTAAAAAAGAAAAATGTGTACTTTTTCAATTTTTTCTTTTCCTCTTGTCATATATTTTAGGACTTTTTAATTATTAATTTTTCTAGTAATTCTTACCATATATATTTATTGTGACCATATATTTTTGGACTGTTTATTTTTTAAAACTTACCATATATTTAAGGACTTCTTAATTAAAATATGATGGATATAATAATTAAAAAATAAAGAGTAAAAAGATAATATTATCTATTGTGGAGTCTTTTAATGAAGGACAAAAAATTCAAACAACATTTATAGAACTTTCACACTTACTATATTATATAGATTATAGATTATAGATATATGTGTGTGTGATAGGGAAAAGTGGGTGTGTGTATGTATTATGTATAAGTGATAGAGATATTTTCGTCATGAATTTTTTTTTCTGCTTCTGCTTTTGTTTTTTTTTTCTTTTTGAAAAATAAAAATTTTCTGCTTCGTTCTAAAAACAGAAAAATTAATTTTTTCCTTTTTAAAAGCACTTTTGCAAATTACCAAACATCCTTCTTTTTTAAAAAGTGATTTTTTAAGGAAAAAAAAAACCTTTTTTGAGAAAAAAAGCAATCAAACAGGCTATAAATATAAAATGTCACTTGTATAATTTATATTTCCTACTTTTATTAAAAAATTATTTTCTTTATTTTCAAGAAAATTAATTTTGATTATACAAAAAATATTTTTCAAAATATATGGACAACCAAATATAATTGAATGAGATATTTTTTTTAAATATTTTCCCCCTACAAAACCCATCCCCCAACCCCCTTTGTTCCATTATCTTTCTTCAACTCTCCATGTGTTTTTTTTTTCCTTTCCCTTTTTAGGACGAGAAAAGATGTAAGCCAGACCCTTACCATCAGTTCAAAACAAGATAACTACTCGGGGTCCCAATTTAGGTGATATTTTTTAAATTTTGAGAGTTAATTATAATTTTTTTTAATTATAATCTATTTTTATATATCTTTTAAATATTTTGAATTATTAAATAATATAAATTATAATATCTTTTATATAGTTTCTAACTATACAACAACAACAAACCCAGTATATTCCCACATAGTGGGGTTTGGGGAGGGTAGTGTGTACGCAGTCCATACCACTACCTCTCAAGAGGTAGAGAGACTGTTTCCGATAGACTCCCGACTCAAGATAAAATACAGTATGCAAATGCATCAAAAGCATAGAACACGATAAAATAACATAGAAATGACATCCACAAAAATAATGTACATTGCCAAACAAAGGACACCAAGATCCACCTAATTACTGACTACGACTCAACCACACCCTTAGTCTTCTATCCTAATATTTATCCTCCATATCTTCCTATCCAGGGTCATGCCCTTAGTCAACTGTAACTGCTCCATGTCACGTTTAATCACTTCTCTCTAGTATTTCTTCAGTCTACCCCTACCCCACTTGAAACCTTCCAAGGCCAACCTCTCACACCTACGAACTGGGACATCCATGCCCCTCCTCATCACATGACCAAACCATCTCAATCGCACTTCCTGCATTTTATCCTCCACCTATACCACTCCCACCTTCTCCCGTATTATTTCATTCCTAACCCTGTCAGCCATTGTGAATCCACACATCCAACGCAACATTCTCATTTCTTCCACATTCAACCTTTGAATATGAGAATTCTTAACCAGCCAACACTCTGCTCCATACAACATAGCAGGTCAGACTGCAACTCCATAGAATTTGCCTTTTAGCTTGGGGGCACCTTCTTATTGCATAAAATTCCCGAAGCGGGCCTCTATTTCATCCAACCTGCCACAATACAGTAAGAGAAATCGTCATCTATTTCTCTATTCCCCTGAATAGTAGACCTGAGGTACTTAAAACTATCCCTCTTGCAAACCGCCTGAGAATTCAACTTCATTACCATCTCCTCCTTTTACCTTGAGTCACTAAACTTGCACTCTAAGTACTCTATCTTGGTCTTACTCAACCTAAAACCTTTAGACTCCAGGGTTTTTCTCCAAAACTCCAGCTTATCATTAACCCCTTGTCGCGACTCATCAATAAAAACTATATCATCCACGAAAAGCATACACTAAGGCACTTCGCCTTGTATATTCCGCGTCAACACATACATCACCAAAGCGAACGAAAAAAAACTAAGACCTGATACCTGATACAACCCTGTCAAGACTAAAAAATGCTCAAAATCTCCTCCCACTGTCCTTACTCGAGTCTTCGTCCCCTCATACATGTCCTTAATCGCTCTGATGTACACCACCGGGACCCCTCTCGCCTCCAAGCATCTCCAAAGAACCTTCCTAGGGACTTTGTAATACGCCTTTTCCAAGTCAATAAACACCATATGAAGATTTCTCTTCCTCTCTCTATACTGCTCTACCAATTTTCGCACTAGGTGAATTGCCTCAGTCATGGAGCAACCAGGCATAAAACCAAATTGATTATCCGAAATAGACAAAATCTTCCTCAACCTCCGCTCCACCACCCTCTTCTAAATCTTCATCGTGTGACTCAACAACTTAATACCCCAGTAGTTGTTCCAACTCTGAATGTCACCCTTGTTCTTATATAAAGAAATCATTGTACTCCATCTCCACACCTCGGGCATCTTTGCTGACTTAAAAATATTATTAAACAATTTGTTCAACTACCTCAATCCTATCCCACCAGAGAACTTCCGAAAATCCACCAGAATCTCGTCGGGGCCTATCGTCGGGCCCCTTCGCATCTTGTGAATAGCCTCACTGATCTCTCCTATCTTAAAATGCCGACAAAATCCAAACTCGTGATACTCCTCGGAGTGCTCCAACTTTCCTAACACAATACCTCTATCCCCCTCATCATTCAAGAACCTATGAAAATACGACAGCCATCTTTTCTTAATGAGGGCGTCATCCACCAAAACTCTTTCGTCCTCCCCCTTAATGCACTTCACCTGGTACAGATCATGACTTTTCCACTCCCTAACCTTGGCAAGCCTGAACAACCTCTTCTCCCCACCTGTCTCCTCTAACCCTTAATACAAACTTTCAAAAGCTACTGTCTTAGCAGCCGTAACTGCTAACTTAACCTCTTTCTTAGCCAACTTGTACTCTTTCCTGCTCACCCGCTTCTCATCTTCCTCTTTACTCTCAACCAACTTAGCGTAAGCCACTTTTTTCGTCTCTACCTTCTTCTTAACCTCTTTATTCCACCACCAATTCCCCCGATACCGACCGGATAAGCCTCTCGAGACACCCAACACCTCTCTAGTAGCCTCCTTAAAGCAACCTGTAGCCTTATCCCACATATTATCTAGTCCTCCCTATGCTCCCACACCCTCATCCCCTTCAATTTTGCCTCTATCTCTATAGCACTAACCGAAGACAAATTGCCCCACCTAACTCTAGATCGACCCTTCCCACCCCACTTCATCTTGCCCTTCTTGATAACCAGGTCCATCACTAGAAGTCTGTGCTGGGTAGCAAGATTCTCGCTCGAAATTACCTTATAATCCCTACACAAAGATCTACCCCCCTTCCTAAGTAGCAAGAAGTCAATTTGAGTCTTGGCTACCTTATCCCGAAAAGTAACCAAGTGCTCTTCCTTCTTCGAAAAGCTGGAATTCACAACCACCAACCTAAAGGCCCTTGCAAAATCCAAAAGAGCATCTCCCTCATCATTTCTAAACCCGAACCCAAAGCCCCCATGCACATCATCGTACCCTAACAGCAAATACCCAATATGCCTATTGAAATCCCCTTCTATAAAAATCTTCTCCGAACTAGGCACGCCTCTAACCACCTCATCCAAGACCTCCCAAAAATTCTTCTTCTCCTCCTCGCCTAGGCCCACTTGAGGCGTATACACACTGCAGGTGTTCAAAGTAAACCCCCCCAAGACCAACTTGATAGTCATAACCCTATCATTGACCCTTTTAACCTCCACTACCTGCCCCGAAGCTCCTCGTCCACTAAGATACCTACGTTATTCCTACGCCTATCACTACCTGAATACCACAACTTGAACCTATCTACATCCTTAGCCTTGGAACCTACCCACTTGGTCTCCTGGACACACACAATATTAATCTTTCTCTTCTTAAGAATCTTAACCAGCTCTATCGACTTACCCTGCAAGGTCCCAATGTTCCACGACCCAACTCTCAAACTATCAACTCCTTTATCCCCTCCCTTAATACCTCGCACTCCACATCTCGGACCTAACCCAACATCAGCCCCTGCACCCACCCCCAGCCCTCTAGGACCCACAGGACATGACCTTAATCCACCATGTGCCACCCTAATCCCCCAGTTTTTCATGCATAAATTTAGTCAAAAACTAAAAGGTTTGACTTTTCAAATCTAAACAGTGTCACATAATTTAAAAGAAAGAATGTATAAATTAGTCATATCTACTCATTTCCTAATAGCCAGTATGACTTACTGTATATATATGATACATGAAAAAAATAATGGTCCAAGAAGGTATGAATAAATATACTCCCTCTGACCAAGAAGGTATGAATAAATATACTCCCTCTAAAAGATGTACGTTAAATTGTGTGATTATGTCATTTAAAAATTTAAATTGTTAGAGATTACATACTTTTAATGAGTATTCTTTTATGTTTTCAACATGTTCTTTTGTGAGTGAATCTAATTTTCAATGAGCACGTTCAAATAACCCTTTTTGATAATTAATGGTGGTAAAATTCTTACACAAAATTTCTATATAATCTAATACCTTATCAAATTGTGTGAATCATCTCATAATGACTTAATTTGTTAAAAAAAGGCACATCTTTAATTACTTAATCTTGTCTCTAACAATATTGTCAACCTGAATAAAAAGGTCAGATTAATGGTCAAGGCAAATTAACAATTTAAGACTAACACAAAGTGGTGACCACCATATATGTGCCTTGCAGAATATGGCAGCCTTCTGTTCTTATTTCCTATGCATACATACGACTTAACAGAAACCTTCATTAATAGAAGTTTCCCTTTTGAAAAGCAGGCAGCTGACTGTTAACATGTCTACTTCAACTGCGTGTTTCAGTTATTTGCTCCGTAATTTTATTATATCATCCCTAATTAGTTATTATAAGTCATTTATATATTACAAAATTAATAATATTTTTTTAAAAAGTAAAATAGATATTTATGACATGTCTGCTTCAGTTGGACAGAAACAGATAAAGAGCACAAAAGCAAGATCTCATTCATGTTTAACAGATTATGTATTATTTTAGTGCAAGAATTACATTTCAAGTTCCACAGAAAAAGCCACAGATGTTGGAGAAAAAAGTGGAGGATTTTGGGAGAAGGTTTGGAGAAGTAAGGTCATCTTAGAATAGTATAACAATTCAAGCTTAGAAGCCTCATTGGTTAGACTTGTACCCTTCATCTTGAGTTTATTTTCTAATTTTGCACAAGCACTCACCAAATTTCTATATTTTCTAACATTTTTCTTTTTGTTTTTTCTTATTTTACAAGCTCCACTAGGTTCATCATCAGACATTCTCTTCTTCTTGGGACCAGGCCCCTCAGAAATCTGATGCCTTTTCATAGGATCTCTGAAATTCACACAGATGCTTTTATTTTCAGGATGTTATTTTGTTTCATGCACCATCCAAACTTTCTTCCATACTATCAAAGGAATAATGTAGTTTCATAAATAAATCTTCATTGGAAGGAGAAGTTAAGAAAGGATTTGTCTTTGGATATTAGGATAGTTGAGTTGGGTAGGGTCCATGGAGTTACTCCAAAGATGAATTTGATTTCAATCTTGCACAAGATAGGTTTAATAACATGGAGAGAGAGGGTGTGGACTTTTCTAATAAAACAAGAAGAAAAATATGCACATTCATGATACTAACCTGAGAGATGAGACCAGATCCCTCTCTTTCTTTGAGTAATTTATCAAATTTTTGCATACTTAATCTGTTTTCTTCCAAAACTGTTCCCATGGGTGCATACATACAAAGGTATGATACCGAATTTGACTAACAACTACATACTTCACAAAGGATAGCTGTATCCTAATCATAGTTAATTTTATGGAGAACTACTGATTCACATGGTAGGTTAGGTCATTTTGATTAGGCTTAACTTTAGCCTGTTCTTCACAAACTGTTCTTTGTGAATTGCTTTAGTAAAGATATCCGCTATCTGATCCTCGATCTTGCAAAACTTTATGCAGATTGACCATTTCTCAATATTGACTCTAAGGAAATGATGTCTCACATCAATGTGCTTAGTCCTCTTGTGTTGCATAAGATTCTTAGCCATGTTTATAGAACTTGTGTTGTCACACAGTAGAGGGATAGTGTTTGATAAAATACCAAAATCTTTCAATTGCTGCTTGATCCATAATAATTGTGCACGACAAAAAGTAACAATAATATATTCAGCTTCAATAGTAGATAAAACAACTAAATTTTTCTTCCTAGATCCCTAGGAGATTAAGGATGAGCCAAGAAAATATGTCATTCCTGAAGTATTTTTTCCATCTACCAAATATCCATATAGTCAGCATCAATATAGCCCACCAAGTCAAAATTATTTCCTGATGGATAATATATGACTAGGTCCCCTTTCCCCTTTAGATACCAGAGAATTTTTTTTGCATCTTTCAAATGAGACTCCTTTTGACATTCTTGAAATTTGGCACACATTCCTATACTAAAAACAATGTCTGTCCTTCTTGTAGTCAGATATAGCAAGGATTCAATAATGCCCCTATACATTGTTTCATTCATTAAAGGGTAGGGGTGTACACACCGGACCGTTAAGTCAAACCGAATTAATGAATCAAACCAAATCGAAAAAAAAACCAACTTATGATTTGATTTGATTGGTTTGGTGTTGGCAAAAAAATCCGATCATTCTTGATTTAGTTTGATATTAGCAAAAATAAAATCAAATCAAACCCAAACTGAACCGACATAATACATATATAATTTTAATTTTTTATACGTGAAAAAATATTACTTATAATCTACTTTCTAATTACTTTTATTACTCTTTTATATTCAGAAAATAGATATATATCTTGGGCCTTCAATTATAATATTTGTTCATTAGTAACAAATTAATACAAAGCTCAATATTAATATAAAAAACTAAAACTCTTCAATTGCTTTACTTTACATTTTACTTTCCAAGTTTTCAGAGAGTTCTCATTATTTCCTCATCTTACTTTCATCTTACTTTTCTCATTCTCCTCATTTGTCAAGTTGTGATTTAGGTTTGTTTCTTTTTTTTTTTTTATAGAATTATGTTATAGTTAATTATTTTATGGAGTTAAATTTTTAATAAGTTGTCTCCGATTCTTTATTCTTTTGTATGCTCACATTTTATGTGAAGAGAACTTTCAGATAAACTACTGTGACTAGTGACTTAGAAATTGAACCACTGGGTATCCACATAATATTAATTTTAGAGATAGTAGTTTAGACATCTTAGTAATTTGTCAACTTAATTTTATTTGGAACTACTCTATGACCATTTTTTTTTAAATCTTTTCAGAGAAAACATTTAATTTTTTTCTTCAATCACATTATAATAGTAAAAAAATCGAGAAAACTAAAAATCCACGAAAACCAAAAGAATCCGATTAAAAACGAAATAAAAAAACCGATTGTATATTGGTTTGATTTGGTTTATAGATTTAGAAAACCGACATTTTTGATTTGGGTATATTTTAATGAAAAACCGAACCAACCCGACCTATGTACACCCCTACTAAAGGGCATAAATCATCATTATCCATTTTTGGGCTGGTTCTAATTGGAGTATCAATTGGCTTGATATCTCCCATATTATAGTTCTTCAGTAGCTCCTTGATGTACTTCTCTTGAAAAATCATTTTTCCTCGAGAAGTTTGATTGACTTTGCAGGCCTAGGAAGAAGCTCAATTCACCCATCATACTCATCTCAAATTCACTGCCCATTAGCTTAGCAAATTCTTTACATAAGGATTCAAAAGTAGCTTCAAAGATTATGTTATCAACACATACCTGGACAATTAATGGATGCTACCTTTGGTCTTTAAGAATAGAGTATTATATATTTTTCCTGTTTTGAAGCCATTTTCTAGGAGAAACTTTGAGAGTCTCTCATATAAGGACCTTGGTGCTTGCTTCAAACCATAAAAAAGCTTTATCCAATTTAAGTACATATTGAGGAAAATCTGCATTTCAAAACCTTCAGGCTATTTGACATATACTTTTTCTTTCAGGTTTTCATTCAGGAAGGAACTTTTGACATCTATTTGAAATGGTTTGAATACCATGTATGCATCAAATACAACAAGAATTTTAACTGCCTTTATTCTTACGACAGGGAAAAAAGTCTCATCATAGTTAATCCCTCCTTCCTGGTTATAATCTTAAGCAACCAGCCTTTCCTTATTACTTTTGATAGTTCCATTTTCATCTTACTTATTTTTGTATACCTATTTGGTCCCAATAATTATTCTGTCAACAAGCCCGAGGACCAAATGCCAGACTTTGATTTTTTCAAATTGATGAAGTTCTTCTTGCATTCCATTAATCCAATCAGCATCTTTCAGGGCCTCTTTTATATTCTTGGGCTCAGTTTGGGATAGAAAAGATGAAAATGCCATAACATTCCTTGCTTGAGCTCTTATTTGGAGTCCTGTTTGCAAGGGAATAGTCAGATTCTCAAGGGAATTAGAGGACTTGTGTTTTCAATTTTACCTTTTGAGATTGATACCACTAGGTCCAAGTCCCTATAAATTTTGACTAGCTTTCTCTAGTTGTTTTTCTCCTAGGGATGGGATCTATGCCTGAGTTGTTGGATCACCATCAACTTCATTATTCTCATCTGCATCATTTATTCCTTAATTATCATCTTCAACAGTATCATCCTTTTGAACAGAAATGAGTTCTTCAACTTCTGAATCTTTACCATCACCCAGGTTCATTTGATTTCCAGACTCATCAAAGATCACATGAATACTTTATTCAACACAAAAAATTCTTTATTGAAGACTCTATAAGCCTTTCTTGTTGAAAAGTAGCCTACAAACACTACTTCATCACTCTTGAAATCAAAATTTCCTAATTATCTCTTTCCAATTTCTTTAGCATAAAATATTTGTATCCAAATGGTCTGAAATAGTCTCACTTAGGCTTTCTAATGAATACCAGCTTATATGGGGTCTTATTCAGAAATGATCTAATCACACACCTATTAGTCACATAACAAGCATTATTACTGCTTCATCCCAGAACTCTTTGGAAGTCCACTATCAATTAGCATAGTCCTAGTAATCTCTATCAATATTCTATTTTTCCCTTCAATAACTCTATTTTGTTATGGAGTTATGGGAGCAGAAAAGTTGTGACTTATTCCATTCTCATCACATAATTCATCCACTTGAGAATTCTTAATTTTTGTACCATAGTCAGACCTAAATTCAACAATTTTGCAATTTAGCTTCACT
The DNA here is from genome assembly GCF_002878395.1 of Capsicum annuum. Lineage (NCBI taxonomy): Eukaryota > Viridiplantae > Streptophyta > Magnoliopsida > Solanales > Solanaceae > Capsicum > Capsicum annuum. Next base: position 381,702 of record NW_025830638.1, on the reverse strand, counting down.
TGGATTTTCTTGAAAAATCCATAAGAGCCCTATATGTTTCATTCTTGATTCTTATAAAAATTGTCTAGGTGAACTTAAAGTAGTCATCTACAATAACCATCAGATATTTCTTTCCTCCTCTACTTTGGACTTTAATAGGTCCACATAAATCCATGTGTAGTATTTCGAGAGGTTTGGAAGTACTTTCTTTTTTATTCAATTTGAAGGAAGATCTGGCCTATTTACCTTGAACACAAGCATCACAAACTTTGCTGTCTTGAAACTTCAGCTTTGGCAAGCCACGAACCAGGTCCCTTAAGATCAAATTGTTTAGCAAAAAGGAACTTGCATGTCTAATCTTCTGTGCCATAAATCAGCATCTTCACTTTAAGCTCTTAAATAAGTTAATTCCCCATCAGCCACAGACTCCAGATCATCTACATACATGCTCTTGACCCTTTTGGCTTTGAGAAAAATTCTTCCATATTTTATGCTTGATACAGTACATCTATCAGATGGGAATTTTACCTTATTTCCTTCGTCACAGATTTGAGATACACTAAGAAAACTGTACTTAAGGCCATTCGTGTAATACACATCTTCTATTACATGATGATGTGATTTTTTAATATGCCCAAAACCTTAGATATATCCTATTTTGCCATTTCCAAAAGATGCACCTCCCCCTTAAAGTGCCTTGTAGGAGAAAAAACAATCAACCTTCCTAGTCATGTGTATTGTACAACCACTATCCATAAACCAGTTTTGGGTGACATCCCCCTTTACTACCATATTTTCTTCTTTATATTCAGTAATGGCCATTAAAAAGCAACTGGAGACTGGGATTATTTTCTTGTCATCATGTTTCAACATGAAACCATTTCCATACTCTTTGTCTTTCTTAGATTTATTTGAGGACTATTCCCATCCAGCCAACACATTATTTATTATATAGCTAGGTGCATCCTTTCCTCTTATTTTTCAGGCTTTTGATCATCTTTTAGCATTTGATAGTTTTTCATGAATGCTTTAGAGCTACCACCTTTGGGACAACCTTCAATTTTACCATTTACTTTGCTAAGCTGACCACCTCTTTTTATAGCTCTAACAATCTTTGTTGCCAAAAGTGCAACATCAGTGTCTTCTTTACTTGGGTCAGTCTCTAAGCCCTTCAAAGTCAGGAATCTTTCCTTTTTTGCTTCCTTTCTTTCCACCCCTAGTTCAGTTATAATAACCATGATGATCGAAACACTATAGGTATGAACCTTTTAAAGTGAACCCGCTCTGATACCCATTGTCGAACCCTTAGGGGTTGCACCACATAGTGAGGGGCCAGGTCCCTTAAAGTCAATCTCAGAAAAATACAGTAAAGTACCTAGGAATTAGAAAACAGTGCAGGAAGAGTAAAAGCACGAGATTTTAGTATGGAAACCCCCTTGCTAAAGAAATTAAAAAACCATGGCTTGCCCTTACAAGCTCTCCGAAATTCACTATAATCAAACTCATAATTACAACCTTTAATGAACCAAACTCTAGGTTCCTTTTATTTGTAATAACTGTTCTACAAGCTCATCCTGACAACTCTGCCAAGGACTGTTTACATTGATTAGCTCTAATAAATATCAAACTCACGAAAATCTACCTAATCACTCTCTACTTAAAAACAATAGATTATTACTCTTATATCACGAGTAATTCATTTATAAATTAGAACTAACTCAAGAACAATTTCTATTTAAGAACACATAAACAACTAATAACTTAAACAGTGTTAAAATAGGGTTTTTGTTGCCTTTTTTCACTCTTTGTATTTGCAAAAAATCACCTGATAAAGAAGCTTTTTTCCCCTTTATAGCAGAGTGATGATTAGGGATGACATATCACTGGACTAGGTGTCCTATTTAGTATAAGAAGCACCTGCAAGTTTGTTACACAAATCGACAAAGTTGTACAGATGCGCGCCAGCTGCACTGTTCCATGCACATCCAAGGACCTGGTCCCATGAAGTTAGCTGCTCATCATCTAAACTACAAATAGCAAGTAATATGGGCTCATCGAATTTTGCTTTTCACACTCTTTATTAATTTATATGTTTGTAGAGTTTAATTTTGATTGTGAATTAAATTTTTGAAACAAAATTATATATTTGAATAATTAATTACAATAATTGATAAATTAAAATATTTTAAGAATACATGCAAAAATTACTTTGAAAAATAAATTTATTTAAATTTCAAAAGATGTCACATAAATTGATATGATTATTATTATAATATTAATATAATAAAAACAAAAAAAAACAAAGAAAAGAGAATAGGTATCTTACTAGTTCAGTTGATTAGCTACCTGAATTTTCACTTCGTTGATGAGAGTTTGATTCTTATCCTTGTAATCCTCTCGTTATTTAATAATGTAATTGCTTACTGTGGATTTGGTATAATTAAATTTATAGGTGAATCAAGAGCACACATTATAATTTAATCTTATTTTAAATTTGATTAACTACTAGTTTGATTACTAGGTACTAAATAACAAAATAAGAAATATACAAAATAAATAATGTCAAGAAAATAAATATAGATGAGCTCCATGCGAGTATGAGCAAGCAATCGAGGACTAATCTGATTTGTCTGCAATGTTAACAAAGAAAGATTAATAGTAGTTAAGCAAATAGTCAAGAACAAGGGAAAATGCTTGGGCAGTAAGTACAAATTGTTGTATTGAGTGAGAAAATTAGAGCAAATCATTTTACAAGTGATGTTAAGAAACTATTTATAGATTGCAATAGCAGGCCTTGGCTATTATACTTTGACCCTAGGGCTTAAAGGACAAGAAAATATGCTCTTTGACCATGCTCGTGTTCATTAGAGATAGTGACAACTAGCAATCTTTCTCTACTCAGCCTAGAACAAGCACATTCACATCTCTAATTATTTTAGCAGAGCTTGTCCTTATTCTTTTTATTGTTTCATAGAGGAGACATCTTATTGGATTATCTTATGTCTTAGAGGGTGCTCTCGGTGCTTCAAAAATACCTCTCGGGTTTTCATACCATGCACAGTCCTTTTGACAGATTCTCGTAATCTTAAGCATTTTTTCCCACACATACAATGCCTTTGCTTCTAGGGGTTAAGTCATGTAGCTTCGAGAAACAAGAAAGTACCCTCTTTTAAAATTCCTTAGGCAGAAAATAATCTGAAGTAATGTTTCACCCAAAGCAAGTCTTTTCAAATTTCCGACGACATATGAATCCTCTTGTACTTCCAAAGAGATTGTTCAAGTCTTTATAATTGAACCTAATATGCACATTTTTAATAGTCAAAAATTAGAAATTGTAAAATAATAAACTTTTTTCACTAATGTGTTTCAAGATCCACTTTGGAAAAGTTAACCGATTTGTTGTTCATAAGTTTTAGTTTTACTGTCATTGATTTTCTTTTAGGTTTACTAGATTTTCTGTGGTTTCACTCTACATGTCACAACCCAATTTCTTATGTCATGATGGTGCCTACTATAACCCGTCAATAGGCTAGCCAAACTCATAGTCCGAAACAGCTAGTAATAGACTACCCAAAGAGATAAAGTAATGAATACAGAAAAGGTGTAATAACATATCAAATACATAATATATTCCCAAAACCTGGTGATATCAGTACAAGAGCTTCTACATTACAAGAATCCAAAGTGAAGTACAAATGAATAAACTGATATAACTTATCTCTGAATACAACATAGAGACTAGTCTAATACATAAGAGAGAGATAAGTAATACTCCGAACGTCAGGAGCTCACTCTAAGTCTCTAAACCAAGGTTGCTCCGCATGACATAGACATTAATGACTATAACCCGTACTATGATCTATAGGCTGTAGAAGTGTAGTATGAGTATTAAACACTTGGTACTCAATAGGCAACTGGAGACTGAGCTCCAAATATAAAGCAAACATATATAACATATAAACAGAATAGAAACTACACTTGAATCCAATAACCACATAATACAACCTATGAGATAGTAAGGATAAACTATCTTATTCATGTTTGAGAGACTAACATAATAAGGATAAGGAAGTAATAAAAAGGTACTATCTTATTCCATCCATATTTAGGAATCTCAACACTATACCGCATATCACTAGCCAATATGCAAGTAAGAGCGGAAAAAAGATACTTATAAGTATACAAGACCAAAAAATAAGTATATAATCCGAGTAAATAAAGGAAGAGAGGGATATATGGTAATACCATTTCTACATATATCTATATATGCATGTATATAAGTATATAACCAAGGTCTACTCGAAGTACAACCTAAATTATCAGACTAGTTGTTTAAGACCTCATAATCTTAATAGGAGCTAGTGCTAGAATACTCAGGTTCTAATCCATATATCAAGTCTTTAGCTGGTCATGCATAATAATAATCGTAAGATAGAAGAGGTCAGAATCATACATCAAGTCTCGCTACCAAATCAATGACCAATCTATCATAAACTAGCCATAAAAATGACCATAACAATGATAATAACAATATCAATCAAAATGCGAGTGGACGATAAGTTCGGACAATCAAATACCTAGATGATCCTATTACCTGCCCTCACCGCCCCAAGCTCAGAAGGCCTAATCAACATACAACACATCATAAGGTATAGTCATTACCTATACCTATGCAACCCTCCCCCCATAAGGGCTAATAGATATAGATGCATACTGGTGATAGGCGATGCTCATACAAAGATAAATACAATATAATCCATGTAATGCACCCATAGTTGGAATCAAATTGGTCATAATATATAAGCAACATCTATAATTGAATCGGTCATAAATATCATCAAGACTCAAAATTGAACCGGTCATAAATATCATCAAGACTCAAAATTAAACTGGTCATAAATCTCATCAATATTCGAAATTAAACCAGTCATAAATATCATCAAGACTCAGAATTGATATGGTCATAGTATAATCAATACCATCAACACCTATATATATAACATCAATATTAAATTCTTTCATTGGGTTTTACCCGAAAGTTACATCATCAAATCCAACATCTTTCTCCATCCTATATTGGAGATATGTGTATATGGATATGATAGGTACACAAACTCAAGTCATGGATAAAAGAGTGTAAATTCATAAGTCTGTGGCCTGGAGTGAATTCGGTACTAAATCATTATAAAAATGCAGAAAGAGTTAGAATCTCTCACAACTGGAGTAATTAGTAGTATCGAAACACAGACCAAAATCTATCTCGATCACACCTTTTAAGCATCATTATTAATCTCTTTTATATATAATTTATTCATTAAGACAAAATTATTATTATGAAGAAATACATTTTACGGTTTAAAGTGGACTTTAACCCTTAATTAGTGATAATAATAATAATATTATAATCTAATCAAAATTGTATAAATCATCGTACAACAATAATGAATGTACCAAATCTATGCAAGCCATCACCCATATTCAAATAATAGAACCACAAGTATCAATGTATCTATAAACTACAATCATATCCTTTACAATGATAAATACTTCTCGGATGGCCAACTCATATCATAACACGGCCTTGGGACTAATAATGTGTCCAAAATAATTATAACATTGTAATTACAGCCTTTGGCCCCAATACTTATTTAGAACCTATACCAATAATCATATTTATAAATCACCTCATTTCCTTACTCCATAGCATATTTATGAGGCGTACATATCGACAAGAATCTCATGTCTATAGGCCATATATCATGATCTAAGGAAAAACCATTATCATTCATCTAGTCACAAAGTAACCTTATACTAAAGGCTTAATTGTCTCAACTCTTCCTAATATCTGTAATAAAACCACAAGGGTTAGCACAAGTCTTAGCCTAAGGTAGGACGAAAGTACCCACTTTTAATCCTATAAATTCATATTTAGTCAATTTATACCCCAAACTAGGCTAAGGTATCTAGTTTAGGTTCTAATTATTAATTAAGGCATAACCAACTCTAAGATAAGAATTCCGCCTAGAAATATTGGCATTTAAGTCAACTCTACTTAAATTAAGGTTTCAAGATCACCAAAATATGTCAAATTAAGGTTATATATACTAACCATACTTCCATTCTTAAACCACATCCCAGAACTGGCATTGTATCATATCCACTTTATGAATTAGTTCAATATAAGGAGAAGGAAACCGGATTCCAAAAGGGTAATAAGCATTTCACCTTACGGTTCAAAAACCTAATATAATCCCCAACTTCAATAGTCAAGATTAAGTCATTCTACCTATATTCAAACTTAACATTCACAATCATACGCAATATATAACATGCACCACCTTATGGAGAAGAGTAGGCATAAGCCTACCTCAAAGCCGAACCATAAATCCTCAAATTATTTACCAAATGCTCATTTTTATTTCACAAGTCCAAAATGCCACCACACTATAAAAATCATAATCTACATATCAATATGAGAATAATGGTACCCATAGTAAACCATTGTGCTTTGGGTCCAAAAATGACACCAAAATGGGTCTCACTTACGAAAATCACATTTTTGAGGTCAAACCAACATTCATACAAGCTCATGGAATCATAACCCACAAAATAGGGTGAAAACCAAGATAATTTTGGGCGAAAATCAATCCCTAAAGGATTTTGGTCAAGAATCAAGAATTTCAAGCATGAATTTGAAGGATTCTTACCTTAAACCCGAAGATATTTGTGATAATATATGTTAATAAAGCTCCCAAATCACCCACAAGACTCAATTTTAAGATATCTTGCCCTTTTAGGGTTTTTATCTCAAGGGAAAGAGTGGAAATGTAATGACCTAAAAGTTGACAAAATATGTGAAATTTATGTTTTTGTGTGATTTGACTATTTTACCCCTCCCCATAGTTACATTATGGTACATTTGGGGTGTGGGGGTGATTGGCAAAATTTTTGATGTATTTTGGTGTCATTTATGCGATATTGTGATTTTAAGAGGCTTCAAGAGACTTATTATGGACTTATGTGGTTATCTTTTGATCCATGCAACAAATGGCTGAACAAACAACGTCAGTAAATCTGGAATGTTGATTTTAGGGTGGTGAAATATTTGGTCTGGTTTTACGATTTTTAAATCTCATTTCCACCCTTAATTTGGAAAACTGTGATTTCAGGTTTTAGGGTTCAACCTTGTGAAATTGACGTCTTTTCAAAAATTTGATAGCGTCATTGAATTTGATGAATTGAATTTAGTATGGTTACATCATTCATTTTCATGTACCTAATCTCGAATGAATCCCAAGGCCTTAGTGGATAACTTGGAAATTATCTAAGTTTTAGCTTTAGTTGTCATCTGGTGTAGGGACGTGATCGTACCTTATGTGCAGAGGTAGCACAATCGCAATAGAGGAGTATTGTGCTCACAACATCTTTTTATACAACCCAGTGTGTGATGGAAACCTTCTTGTTACGGTTGTAACATCTGAGAACCTGGTATGGGTATAAATAGACCCCTTAGGTCGCAAATTGGCCATTTCTCACTCAGTCTTGAGAGCCAAAAATCCTAAAATAGTGTGAGAGCTTAAATGTTGAGCTTGTGGGTGCTTGGGAAGCTAGATTAACATCTATTTCTTGATTCTCTTATAGATTTAAAGTTAGAATTCACCCTTTACTTAGTGAGTTTCTCGATTAATTTCTCAAAATACCAAAACCTTAGGGCTTGATTTTAAACCTCAATTTTGATCCTTTTCACTTTAATAGTGTTTTAAATCCTTTAATTACTTATTTTTCCTCGATTCCACCTTTAAAATAACTTTAATTTTTGATTTTTAAAGAGGATTTCAAAGGTTTTACCCAGTAAAGTTTTAAAATATTTTTTCTTTGATTTAAACCTCTTTTTTAAATTGATTTAACTTGGGTTTTCATCTATAGATTCCTAAAGGTATGGGAAACACATTTTTGAAATATATTTATTATTTTGCCCTTTGTTTCCGAAAATCCATTACAGGGGTTTGCTTTGACCCTGAACTAAATATAGGCAATATGGGTATGGTTAGCTTTGTTTTGATACACAAATTCTATATTTCTTAGTTTTAGTTGATTTTGGGACCATTCATAAGAATTAGGGCTTTTTGGTTTAAGTGTTACGGATTGGTTTTGACCTTCGAGGTAGGTTATGGCTTAGCTTTTTAGACTGGGCTGGGTAGTTAATTCATATACAAAATAAATGTTAAGGGTGGGAACTAATCATGAAAAATGGCTATCTATGTCTTGTGCCTATGTGGGGGCCTATATATGATGTAGTTATTGAAATTGAGATATTATGTGATATATGTGATAGTGTGGGGTCCTATAAGATGTCGATAGCCTTGAATACATGTAAATAATTGTATTGTGTGGTTGAAAAGTACCTATTGCTGTACCTTTGGTGTATTATGATATATGTTTATACTTGTAGGTGTCTTGAGCTGGGGGTCAATCAAAAACTGCGTCTCTACCTCTTTAGAGGTAGTGGTATGGACTGCATACACTCTACCCTCCCTAGACCCCACGATGTGGGAATTTATTGGGTTTGCTGTTATTGTTGTTGTTGTTCATACTTGTTGGTATATGAAACATTTGGGAGTTTATGGATGAATGAAATAATGAGTTAATATTGGGTCACGTGGTTGTGAAAATATATCATTATGGTTAATTATGGATATAAATCATATGGTTGATATGGAAATACCTAGTGTGATTGGTTGTGAGCATAACATCCTCATATCATACTCATTCATGAAACAAAAGGTACCAACATGGCAACGCCTGAGAAACACTGGCAACACCTTTTATAAAACTCTTCCAAGAGGGATATGCTGGGGAGGAGATATGGATATCTGCATTGTCTATGAGATGATGACCCCTCTACGGGTCCTATATTGGGAGGCTTGCTTATGTGGGTGTATACAAAGGTTATACTACAACATCGTCCATCATCATCATTATCATCATCATCTTACACATTACATTTGCTTTATTGGTTTTATGTTGTAATCGAATTGCCTTATTGACTTATCATATATCTATTTGTTCTATATTTTGTTATTTGTACTTAGCAATCTTGTATTTATATGTTCTCCCTTATTTCTACTTGTACGTGATATGGTGTATATGTCACTATCTTAACCAAAGCCTAGTCGTGATGGGTATCTCAAGTACTCCAAGAACTAGAGACCACGCCCATTAGCCTAGCCAACCAGAACATAATATCACTAGCGGTGGATGAGTTTCAAACATATAATAAGATATAGATAAGTTCTGAACATATAACAGGATAGATAAATCAATAGTAAGAGGGATCTAAGAATCCATAACATAATCCACCCTCATATTTTCCAAAATAACCTCTAAGAAACCAAACATCAACCTAAGTCAGTAGATGTCCCTGACCATAGCCAAAAAGAACCCACCAAAATAGGCTAAGACATAAGTAAAGACAAGGCCATGAAATAAGGGCTTTCCAGAGTATGAAAGATCACCACTTCAAAGCTGAATCATGCACAATCCATAATCACCTACCACTATGTAAGGAAACAGAAGTGTCTTTGGACCCTACATTATATGGGGATACAACATCCGGGGATGGTTAGGGGTGAGCACTAGTATGTAACTCAAGGAAGGGATAAAATAATGCCAACTCCAAAATCAAAGTAAAATCACATACACATAATATATGTACACATATATACGAAATGCCTGAATAGGGAATAAGAATTAATATGAGATTTAAAATATTAACTTGGACTGTGTAGCTCAAATCATCATCTATACCTATGGGCTATATGGGTCCATCTCTCACCCTGCTGAAAGGGTCCCACTGCGTGTTAGCCATATGAACCTAGATTTGAGGAAGGTTGGGGAATCCATAACCCTATGCCAATTCAGGATATAAATATATAAAGTGTGACACAAGCATATACCCATCAACACCAACCCTCACGCCAACAAATATGGATTTCTAGTAATAGTCCCTCGAAATCTCCACCTTCACAACCATCTACACAACCCCCTTTAAGCCTAAATTAAAATATTTATATATTTTCGTTTATTAAACTAAGAACCATCCATTAAGGCACATACCATTGGTATCGTCATACTAATTAAGCTTGCAAGCTAATATCATTATGCCATTTTCATTGACCATCAACTTAGGGGAAATCCACAACCCCCATGGTCCAATTATTTATTAACCTGGGGAATCCATGACCCCCAAGGTCCAATTCATTAACTTAGGGAAATCTATGACCCCCAAGGTTCAATTTAAATTCAATTCATGGGCATAAAGGCCTCCCAAAGCCATTTTTATTTCATTAGCCTTTTATCCAATGCTACAGTTTCAAGTTGGGTTTCAATGTGCATATATCCATGTTTCAAAGCCAATTTCATAAGTTTGGGTTGAGGTTATTACCAATTCAATTACCAAATTCCGTAAAGTTGGAGGAATCCACGACCCCCCTAAATTTATCAAATCAATTTAGGGGACTGTTTACATGCCCATGCACCCAATTGGTTCAAAAACCATCAATTCAAAACATAAATGATTCGTAAAATCCAAGGGAAAAGTAGTTCAATCAATAGTACCCAAAAGCCCTCAGCCCAATTTACAAATAAATAATTAAATCACATGGATAATAATCTTAAACATATGCTTTCAACAAAATAAGTTTTAGGAAAGAGATGCATACCTGAGATATCAAGATTTATGGAGAAGAAACCACCTTTAAGCCCTAGATGACCAACCTTGAGAAACCCTAGCTTAACCTTGAGAAACCCTAGCTTTATTCTTGATTTAGGAATTTAAGAGAGTAAAGAGTAGTTTATGATTGGGTAATGAGGTCCCTTAGGGTATTTTACGTCGTGGATCACAATTAGGGAAAAAGAGAAATAACTAAAGTACCACCAATTAAAACACTGAAAATTTATTGCCAGTTGTTACGGGTCATGCGATGACTTGTAACGACTGACTATGAATCGTCACCTAAAATCATAGTCTAGGCAGAAAGATAGGTTATCCACAATGGTCTGACTACTATTAACACTAAATGACTTGTATAATGTCTTTACGACTTTTAGGTGCTAGTGACTAAGGTAGAAACAGGAACAATTCCTCACTAGTTTAACTATGATTCGACTCTACGACTCGTAATGAGTTTTCATAACTCATTAGGAGAGTCTCCACCTGGACAGTGAGCTTAAAAGTTAAAAATTTTTAGAGGTGAAAAATCCAGGGTGTTAAAGTATACTTGTGTTCTATTTGGTTATTATTATTGCAAATATATGTGGTATATTAGAACTGCTAGTGCAAGTGGTGTGGGCTATTGCTATGGTACATTTTCTAATTACAGGTGGCATGCCCTTTATGTGTATTTTGTATGTTTCTAGTATCTACTTTGCTCGATCAGCCTATGATACCTATTGAGTATAAGTGGATCGTACTCAGACATACTGTGCCTTTTTGGTACATGTCTTAGTTCAAATGCACCCCAGCTTGGTTGATTAAAGCAATATTTGGTGCTTTAAAGGTAGTGGCTGACTTTCAAGAGTTTGGATGTATTCTGCTATCATTCTTATAGACTATGCCTTTATTTTTATTTCTGACATAGAGTTCCTCTTGTATTTGGATATCTTATGTATTTCTTTTAGATTCTAGTTGTACTAGATACATTTTTATAATATTGACATTAGGTTTTGGAAGTTATGGATATGTTGTTTATCATATTCTTTTTGTATTTATTATACTTATACGGTTCATTTTTGTTCTAGAAGCTTTACCCTGGGGGTATTTCTATCTTTTTCCTCTTTTTGTATATCAATTTGGGTGATGGGCTTACTTGTTAAGGCACGCCGCGCCAAGTGCCATCATGACCCTTAATTTTGGGTTGTTACAAATTGGTATCAAAGAAGCTAGATTTTATTAGTCTCAATTGTGTAAGAATAATATGTCTAATAGAGTGTCGCGAATAGTTATGTAGACATCCGTATATATCTTTGAGAGACTATAGGATGCATTTAGGAAACTTTCATCATTTTTTTCTTATCTTGCAATTTTTTTTGCATACTTTATGTTCTGAGTTGTGTTTTAATTCTTCTATGCAGATGGTATTAACTAGGTCTCGTGAGGTCAGAGATATAAAGCCTCCACCCAGAGGATGAGCCTTTAGTTGTGGACGAATTGAGGGAGTGGACCGATTTATAGATCATCTCCTTTTATCTAGAGTGATTGGAGACTCTTCCATGACCTTAGGTTGAGCATATTAGGGGTGAGGATTTAGTTCTAATTTCTTAGAGTTTGTCTGCCACAGTCTTGGAGGGGTTGTTGGTGCATTTGCTGACCCGTTTAGAGGGCTCTCCTTTGGTTATGGTGGGTATTCCTTCAGTTTTGAATGTGGATTCTCTTGTTGCACTTTCTTCTATTCTGGGTACTCTTTAGACCCCAGGTCCTATTCTTATTCAATGCTAATATCTGAGCATGGTGTCTCGAGATAGGAGTTTAGCCTCCGTCTATGTTACCTCCATAAATGGGATGTTAGACTGCTAAATTTACTATTTTTCCTCTTTTTATGAGTGTTATTATGTCTTATAAGGACCAAAAAAGGTTTGAGAGGTTTACTTATTTGGGTCCTCCTAGATTCAGTATAGTTGAAGATTCTTATGAACACTTGATTATTTGCCATGATAAGTTGTATAACTTGGGTTCTCTCAAGTCGCTTGGCATGGCTTGTATAACCTATCAGTTGAGAGATGCTGCTAGTGATTGGTGGAGCTTGCTTGTTTGCTGTAGACCTCTTAGTTTTTCTGAGGTGATATGGGATCAGTTTGCCAATGCCTTTTTATAGAGATTTGTGTCTTACTAGCTGAGAGATCGAATACCCGATGATTTTGATTTCTTGGAGCAGGGCTTCATGCCTATAGCTGAGTATGAGGCATGATTTCATGCATTGTTCATGTATTCTTATGCTAGTATTTCCATTGAGTCTGAAAAGATTTAGAAGTTTATAAAGGGTTTAGATGTCTCCCTCCAGTTGGCTACATCTTAGATAGTTGTATATGGAGCATTCTTTCAGAGTATAGTAGGTTATGCTAAGATAATCAAGGGCATTTTACAAGCATCTGAGGGAGGTACCTAGAAAGTGTGTCATTTTGGTGAGTTCAGAGGTCAGGCTCCTTATAGTATAGAATTTTGAGGTTCTTGTGGATATCATTTTAGGCCAGTGCAGGCATCTTTACAGAGTTTGGGAGATGGATCTTCTAGTTCAGCAGTTCAGGGTGTGTGTCAGGGCCCAGTTGTACCTTCTCTTATTGAGTCGGGCGTAGATATTGCTTTATGTATGATGAGATTGACCATGTGGCCAAGGAATGCCCCCACCATGTGATTTGAGCTACTTCTATTTCTGCTGTGAGAGGTAGGGAAGCTACCAAAGATGCAAGGAGCAGAGGTGGTGGAGCTTGTGATGGTGGTCGTGGGGCCACTCAGGCAGTTATTTTTCATGGATCATGTTATGCCATACCATACCAGCTAGACCAGAGGCAGAGGCTTCAGATGCTGTGATTACATGTATCATCCCTATTTGTTTCAAACTTGCATCTGTATTTTTTAATCCCGAATTGAATTTCTCCTATGCGTCTTTGTATTTTGCTTTGGGTTTTGATTCTGTTAGTGAGCCTCTCACTATGCCTATTTGTGTATCAACCCTAGTTAGTGATTCTTTAGTGGTGGATTGGGTGTATCAATCTCGTGTTATGATTTTCTCTGGGCGTGAGACTTGGGTATATTCGCTTGTGCTAGATATGGTTGATTTTGATTTTATTTTGGGTATGAAATGGTTGGATCCTTATCATATTGTCTTAGTATATTTTGCTAGGACCATGACCTTAGTTTCGCCGGGGGTGCCAAAGATAGCTTGAAAGGATGCGCTTCATTCGGTTCCAAAGAGGATCATATCTTATGTTCAAACTCATAGGTTGGTTGAGAAGAGGTGTTTATCTTATTTGGCACATATTTGTGATAGTAGTGTTGCTTCACCTCCTTTTTGGATTTTATTCATATTATCCGTGAGGTCATGAACGTATTCCCTACTAATTTGCCTTGTATGCCTTAGATCGTGATATTGATTTTACTATTGATGTTGAGACGACACCAAGCCCATTTCTATTTCTTCTTATAGGATGACCCCAACCGTGTTAAAGAAATTAAAAGATCAATTGTAGGAGCTATTACATAAGGGATTTATCTGACCTAGTGTATTGTCTTGGGGTGCGCCTATCTTGTTCATGAAAAAGAAAGGTAGATTTATATGCATGTGTATTGATTTTTGATAATTGAATAAGGCGATGGTTAAGAATAAGTATCCTCTTTCTCATATTAATGATTTATTGATTAGCTTCAGGGCGCTGTAGTGTTTTCAACGATTCATTTCAGATTTGGTTATCACCAATTGAGGATTAAAGCTTTGGAAATTTTGAAGTTAGCTTTTCCAACTCGATATGGTCTTTATAAGTTCTTGGTCATGTCCTTTGGGTTGATCAATGCTACTTATGTATTCATGGAGTTGATGAACCTGGTGTTTCGATCGTATCTTGACTCCTTTATTATTATATTTATAGATGATATCTTGGTTTAATCCAAGAGTGAGGCTGAGTATGAAGAGCGTTTATGGATTTTTCTTCAAAGATTGAGGGATGAGAGACTGTATGCCAAGTTCTCCAAGTGTGAGTTTTTGTTGGAGGCTATTTCTTTATTGGGTCATGTGGTAACTAAGGAGGGTTTATGGTTGATCCAGCTAAGATAAAAATGGTTTTTGATTGGGCTAGACCTACTTTGCCCACTGAGATTTGGTATATTTTTTGGCTTGGTAGGTTATTATCGGCATTTTGTTGAGGGCTTTTCATGTATTGCAGCTCCTTTGACTAAGTTGACTTAGAAATGATCTCTTTTCAGTGATCTCATGCATGTGAGGTGAGCTTTCAAAAGCTTAAGAATTTGTTGACTTCAAGTCCTATCTTAACATTACCCAAGGAGGGCAAGGGTTTTATTGTGTTTTGTGATGCTTCAATTGTTGGGTTAGATTTTGTGTTGATGCAGAAGGGTAAGGTGATTGCTTGTGCTTCTTGTTAGTTAAAGCCCTATGAGAAGAATTACCCTACCCATGATTTAGAGTTGTGTGCGGTTGTTCTTGCATTGAAGTTGTGGGGGCACTATTTGTATAGAGTTCGTTGTGAGATTTTCTTAAATTATCATAGCCTTCAGTGCTTCTTCACCCAGTGAGATCTTAATATAAAGCAACATCGTTGGCTTGATTTGCTCAAGGATTATGACTTGACTATTCTTTATCATTCAGGCAAGGCTAACATAGTTGTGGATGCCCTAAGCTAGAAATAGACTAGCATGGGTAGCTTGGCGTATCTTTTGACCCAGGAGAGGCCTTTAGCCTTAAAGGTTTAGTCTTTAGCAAACCAGATAGTTAGGCTTGATATTCTTACACATGGGTGTATTTTGACATTTGTGGAGGCTAGGTCTTCTTTGATAGAGCAGATTCGAGCTTATCAGTTTGAAGATGTAAGTTTGAGATCGATTCAAGGGATGGTGTTGAGTGGCGAGGCTAAGGAAGCCCCGGAAGCCTCACTTGACTCGGATGGTATTTTGAGGATTAAGGACCGATTTTGTGTGGCGAGAGTGGGTGATTGGATCAGCTTAATTTTGGAGGAGGCCCATTGTTACAGGTATACTATCCATCCAGGAGTGAGTAAGATGTATCGTGATTTGAGACATCATTACTGGTAGGGTGGTATGAGGAAGGATAAGGCAGATTTTGTAGCTTCTTGCCTTTGTTGTTAATAGGTGAAGGCAGAGCATTTGATACCTGATGGATTATTTCAGAGTTTATCCACTCTCGAGTAGAAATAGGAATATATTACTATGGATTTTGTGATCGGTTTGCCTTATACTTCCCATGGACCTGCTAGTCTTTGGGGCATCATAGATTGATTGACCAAGTCTACGTATTTTTTTCCCATGCAGATCTCCTTTAGTACAGAGAGGTTTGCCCGTATCTATATTCGCGAGATAGTACGACTTCATGGTGTGCTAGTGTCTATTATTTTAGATCAAGATTTTGTGTTTATTTCATACTTTAAGAAAAATTTGTAGGATGAGTTGGGTACAAAATTTTGCAGAGTTTGCTTATAATAACAGCTAGCATTCCAATATCGATATGGATCCTTTTGAGGCATTGTATGGTAGGCACTGTCGCTCGCTAGTGGGTTGGTTTGATATTTTTGAGGTTATACCTCGAGGTACGAACTTGATTCATGAGTCCTGGGATAGAGTCTGGATTATTCAGGATAGATTTAAAGTGGCTTAGAGTAGGCAAAAATGCTATGCAGACCATGGACTTTGTGACTTGAGATTTAGTTTAGATTACCATGTTTTCCTTTGAGTCATATCCATGAAGGGTATGAGGAGATTTGGGAGGAGGGAAAAGCTTAGCCCCAGGTATATTGGTCCATTTGAGATTCTTTGGATTATTGGTAATATGGCTTATGAGTTGGATTTGCCCCTAGATTTATTAGTTGCTCATCTATTTTTTCATATTTGTATGCTTTGCCATTATGTTTCAAATGAGTCTTATGTTATTATTTGGGATTTGGTTCAGTTAGATGAGCGATTGTCTTTTGTTGAGGAGTTGGTCTCTATTTTGGCTAGGGATGTTAGACGGTTGCGTTTTAGAGTTATCCCTGTTGTTAAGGTTTAGTGGCGACATCGACCTATAGATGAGGCTTCTTGGGAGGTCAAGTCTGGTATGCATATTTCTTATCCCCAACTTGTTATTGATTTAGGTATTTCTTCTGCCTTTTGTTTGCGGATGAACTAGATTTTTAGTGGTGGATGATGTAACAACTGACGTTTGATGAAATATGTGAAATTTGTGTTTTTTGGTGATTTAACTGTTTTATCCAACCCCATAGGTTTATTGTGGTATTTTTTGAGTGTAGGGATAATTATCATATTTCCCGATGCAGTTTGGTGCCATTTATGCGATATTATTATTTTTGGAGGCTTCGAGAGCCTTATTATGGACTTATGTGGTTATCTTTTGATCCGCGCAGCGGATGACTGAATGGATTGTGCCAGTAGATCCTAAATGTCAATTTTAGGGTAGTAAAATATTTGGTCTGGTTTTATGACTTTTTAATCTCATTTCGATCCTCAGTTTGGAATATTATGATTTTGGGTTTTGGGGGTTAACCTTGTGAAAACAACGTCTTTTAAAGAATTTGATATCGCCATTGAGTCTAGAGCTTCGAATTTAGTATGGTTACATAGTTCGTTTACATGTATCAAATTTTGAATGAATCCTGAGGCCTTAGCGAAAAACTTGGAAATTGTCCAACTTTTAGCTTCAACTGTCATTTGGTGTGGGGGCGTGATCGTACCTCGTGTGTAGAGGTAGTGCGATCACACAGAGGTAGTGTTGCAATCACAACATCTTCTCCTGTATCCTAGGGTGCAATTGCAACATCTGAGTACCTGGTATGGGTATAAATAGACCCCTTAGGTCACGAATTGTCCATTTCTCACTTATTCTTGCGAGCCGAAAATCTTAAAATAGTGTGAGAGCATAAAAGTAGAGCTTGTGGGTTCTTGGGAAGCTAGATTAACATCTATTTCTTGATTCTCGTACGGATTTAAGGTTAGAATTCATCTTTTTCTTAGTCTTGATTAATTTCTCAAAATCCCAAAACCTTAGGTCATGATTTTAAGCCTTTTGCTCATTTTCACTTGAATAATGTTTCTAATCCTATAATTACTTGATTTTCCTCGATTCCATCTTCAAAACAACTTTGATTCTTGATTTTTGAAGTGGATTTCAAAGGTTTTACATGGTAAAGTATAAAAATGATTTTTTTTATTTGAATCTTATTTTGACTTGGGTTTTTAGTTGTAGATTCCTAACGGTATGGGGAACACGTTTTTAAAATAAAGTTATGATTTTGACCTTCATTTCGTAAAACCCATTTCGAGGGTTTGTTTTGACCACGAACCAAAAGTAGAAAATATGAGCATCGTTAGCCTTATTTGACATATAGATTTCACATTTCTTAGTTTTATTTTATTTCGGGACAGTTCGTATGAATTAGGTCTTTGTGATTGAAGTATTATAGATCGGTTTCAGTCATCGAGGTTGGTTATAACTTAACTCTTCAGACTGAGTTGGGTAGCTTATTCTTATTTAAAATACATGGTAAGGTGGGAAATAATCATGAAAAATGGTAATCTATGAGTTGTGCCTGTGCGGGGCCCTATATGTGATGTGGTTGTTGAAATTAAGATATTAGTGATATGTGTCACCGTGTGGGGTCCTTTATGATGTTGATAGCCTTGAATACATGTGAATAATTATATTGTGTGGTTGAAAAATGTTTATTATCGTACCTTTGGTGTATTGTGATATATGTTCATACTTGTTGGCATATGAAACATGTGGGAATTCATGGATGAATGGAAATACTAAGTGGATATTGGCTCATGTAGTTGCAAAAATATATTATTGTGGTTAGTTATGGAAGTACATCATGTGGTAGGTTGTGGAAATACCAGTGTGATTAGTTGTAAGCATTACATCCTCATATCATACTCATTCATGAAATAAATGGTACCACCATGGCAACACCTGAGAAACACTAGCAAAATATTTTATAAAACCATCCCAGAGAGATGTGTCGGGGAGGAGAGTTTATAATACCTTATAAAACCCTTCCCGGGGATGTACCCGGGAGGAGATATGAATATATGTATTGAGTATGGGTTGACGAACCCCTATTGATTCCCATTCTGGAGGCCTGCCTCCGTGGGTGTATACGGAGGTTGTGCTAGAACCTCGTGCATCATCATCATTATCATCTTATATATTGCATTTTCTTTATTGTGTTTATGTTGTGATCGAATTGGCATATTGACTTGTCATATATCTATTTGTTCAATCTTTTATTATTTGTACAAGACGATCTTATACGTACATGTTCTCCCTTGTTTCTACTTGTACTTGATATGATGTATACTTTTGTTCTATTTGGTTATTATTGTTGTGGGATACCATTGTAGGATATTTTCTGATTGCAGGTGATGTGCTCTTTATGTTTTTTTGTGTGTTTTTATTATCTACTTTGCTCGGTCGGTCTATGATACCTACTGAGTATAAGTGGATCGTACTCACGTCTACTGTGCCCTTTTGGTGCTGGTCCTAGTTTGAGTGCACCCAAATTTGGTTGATTCGAGCGATAATTGGTGTTTTCAAGGTAGTTGTTGACTTTCAGGTGTCCGGATGTGATCTGTTACCTTTTTTTATAAACTATGTTTTTATTTTTATTTCAGAGATAGAGTTTCTTATGTATTTGGATATCTTACGTATTTCTTTTGTATTTGAGTTGTACTAGATACATTTTTATACTGTTGACATCTGGTTTTGGTATTTACGATTGTGTTGTTGATTATATTCTTTTCGCATTTACTATACTTATATGGTTCAGGTTCGTTCTAGAAGCATTAACCTATGGGTATTTCTGTCTTTTCCCTATTTGTGTATCAGTTTGGGTGATAGACTTACTCGTCAAAGTACTGTAACACCCTCAAAACTTAGAGCATTTTATTTTTAGGTTTTTTATGTTTGAAACATCGATTTTTGACCTAAATTGTGTTTAGATATGTTAAAAAGGAGTTCCGATAGGGTTTTGGAATATTTGGAAGGGGTTCAGGGCTATTTTGGAGTTTTGTGGCCTATGCCTCCACGATATCCCGTGTCATATAGTATAATCTCTGTGATATGGTCCGTGACATGGAGGATAATCTCCGTGTTAGGGTCTGTGGCATGGAGGTTAGCCTCCGCGATAAGGTCCGTGCCATGCCCCTATGTAAAATCCGTGCAGTTTTGTTTTAATTACTTGGGATGAAGGGTATTTGGGTCTTTTCACCTATGAACAACCCTTAGGCATTATATAGCCTATTTCTTTCAGTTTTAAGAGATTAACAATCCCTAATTCCACTCTAAAACATAGAACCCAAGAAAAGCTTAAGAGTTTCATCATATGTTAATCTTTCGAGTTCCAAGTTCCAAACTACTTCCAGATTATTGTGTGTCTAAGGCATGTACCTCTTTACCAAAAGATTATTTTTTAAAAAACATGTATTTAAATTACGGTTCATGCGATTTAATTAATAGATTATGAATGTGGGTTGAGGGCTCTTGAACATATTTGATCGAATTTTTTTCCCATGGCTTTTAGGCATTATTCATGTTTTGAATTGATAGTTTTGAACTAATGGGGTGCATAGGGATGGTTAATTAGCGACGAAGGGTAGGGGAAGGGGTCGTGGATTCCCCTAAACTGCTAATTTTGATATGGCAATTGGTATAACCACAACCCAACTTTGTGAAACTTGCTTTGAACATGAGAATATGTATGTTGGACTATTTTTGAAACCTTTCATTGGCTAAATGATATGCACTTGCAAACTATAGTTGGTATGATGGTACCACTTGATAATGCCTTAATGAATGACTCCTTGAATGGGTTTATGAGCCAAATGCTTTAATTGGGCTTAAAAAGGAGATTGTGTAGCAAGGCCGTAACGGTGGAGGCTTCGAAGGGAACAATGCTGGAAATTGTGTTTGTCAACGCGGGGGTATAAATGACCAGTAGTTCGAGTCCCTCATATTATATGATAGGGAGGTTCGAGTCCCCCATATTATATGATCAGGGTGCTTAAGTCACGTTTAGTATATGATTGGGACGTTCAAGTCCCCCGTGAATATATATTATGATTATTCTACGGTTCGTATGGCTACACGCACTGGGGCCCAACCAGGGGGTGAGAACTGGGGCCCATATAGCCCATGGGTACTACTATAATTGTTAAGCTACACAGTGAAGGATACTATTTTAGTTTCATGGCCTTGTTCTGTTAAGCTACACCGTCCAGGATACTATTTTAGTTTAATGCGAAGCCTTGTTCCCTATCCTAACATAATATATATTACATATGTACACTTTGTCATGTGAATTTTACTGTGATTTTACTTGGCATTATTTTATCCCTATTCCCTGAGTTACATGTAAGTACTCATCCCACTAACCATCTCCAGACGCTTTATCCCTACGTGATGTAGGAATCGAAAATACTTCTACTTGTCCTGCACAGTGACTAAGTGATCATGGGATAGATCGTGAGTCATATTGAAGTGGTGAGCTTCAATACTTCAGAAGACCTCATTTCATGATTTGGTCTCCTTATGTCATATATTTTTCTTTGGTCTAGTTTTGGCTATTCGTCAAGGACATGTACCGACTTAGATCGATTTAGTTATGATTTATAAGCTTTGTGGGTTACTATGGACTTAGGTTTGGTTTTTGATTCTTAGACTTCTTTTGAGTCATACTTATCTATCTTGTTTTATGTTTGGAATTCCACTACTATATGTATATTGTGTTCCATTTGACTAGGCAAAGGGGATGGTCTTCGATCCTCGTTGGAGTTGAGATACCCGTCATAGCCAGGCCTTGGTTTGAGTCATGACAAAGTTGGTATTAGAGCCTAGGTTCATGGTCAATTGGGTGTCTATAAAGTTGCATCAAGTTGAGTCTCTTTTATGGGTATATTGCATACCACACTTATGAGGGAGAGGCTATGAGGCTTTTAGGAGTGTTTCCCTTTCTTATTGTTCTATTTTTTGAGCTATAGAGTCTAAGGTCTTGAAAACTCCTCTAATTACCGTTTGTTCACTTTTCAGATCATGCCTTCCAGAAGATTTGATACTCGTGGCACCTCATATATCCCTCTTGAGGACAATGTGGATGAAACTTATCCTACGTATGGGGTATAATCCTGGTCAAGGGTAGCTGCTTCTGATTAGCCCCATGAAGTTCCACCAGTCTCCACAGATCCTTTTCCTACCGACGACACCCCTGCTCAGTTACCTCTTAGAGATATTACCAATGCTGAGTTCCATTATTTTATTTATCTATTGACCCAGTTAGTGACAGCTTAGCCACGCCAGTTGGGTCATATTAGTACTGTTATGAGTTCTTCAGCAGTTACTCGAGTTGGGCAGTTTATTAGGTTAAACCCTTCAGTTTTCACAGGCACTAAGGTTTAGAAGGATCCTCAAAGGTTCATAGATGAGATGGAAAAGATCTTTTGAGTAATGCATGCTAAAAATGTAGAGGGTATGGAGTTCTCTGCTTATCATTTAAAGGATGTAGCATTTCATTGGTATGAGAAGTGGGATCAGTCTATGGATTATGACTGGGAGGTGGCATTGTGGGATGATATTTTTAGTGCTTTTATGTATCGCTTCTTTCCTTAGGAGTTGAAGGAGGCAAATGTTGAGGAGTTCGTGAATTTAAAGCAAGAAAAAATGATTGTGAAGAAGTATGCCTTGAAATTTCATCAGCTGTGCCGTTATTCTCCAAAGTTAGTATCTAGCATAAGTGCTAGAATGAGAAAATTTGCTTCTGGGTTGTCCCATGATTTGATTTTAGAGAGCAAGGCGGCCTTGCCAAACAAGGATATGTATATCTCTATTTTTATGGTATATATACAACAAGTTAAAGAGGAAAAGAAGAAGCAAGCAGAGATGGGGAAGAGCCAGAGTAAGAAGTTTTGGTATTCAGATCAGAGTGGAGGTCAGCAATAGGTTGGTAGAGATGGTGGAAAATGGTCTAAGAAGAAGTGGGAAATTCGTGTTCCTCTTCAATGACTACTGCTCCTTATCCTAAGCAGTCTGGTGATCATTGCTTTCAGATCAATAGTGGGTTTAAGGCACAAAGCGCCCAATCTCAGGACAGTAGGGCTCAATCAGTTCTATCCCATCTGTCTTGTAGATTTTGTGGACAGTTGAACCATGGGCTTTGTTATGAGGAGAGGAATAAGTGTTTCATATGTTGATAGCCTGGCCACTTTTAGAGGAACTATCCTTCAAGAAATGTTGCTACTAGGTTTTATAAGGTTCCTGTATTTAACTCTTTGGCTTTGGCACCAAAGGGTGCTACTTATAGCTTCGGCACTGGTCGAAACTCTCTATGCTCTTGCTTTCCATTTAGACTCTAAGGCATCTCTGTATGACATTACAAGTACGTTAGAACTTTTCTCCCGTGATGTGTACTGTTTGCTTGATCCAGGGTCTACCCTTTCTTATGTGACCCCATATGTGGATTTTTATTTTGGTTTTGTTCATGAGCGTATATTGGATCCCTTCTTTGTGTCTACCCCGATTGGTAAATCTATTATGTCTTAGAGTATATAGGGGTTATATGGTATCTGTCCGTGGTAGAGAGACTTTGATAAACTTTATAGAGTTGGATATGGCTGATTTCGATATTATCCTCGGAATGGATTAGCTCCATTAATTCTATGCTTTTTTACATTGTCAGACCCATAAGGTCATTTTCAAATTCTCTAATGAGCGGGTTATTCAGTAGGAAAGAAGTTCCCTAGTGCCTAAGGGAGGGTTCACATTTTATCTTAGAGCTTAAAAGTTAATTTCCAAGAGGTGTCTTTATCATTTAGTTCTGGTTAAATATTATAACTCAGAGGGTCCGTCGTTATAAAGCATTCTTGTGGTTAATGAATTTCCTGAGGTCTTCTCTGATGATCTTCCAGGTGTCCCTCCTGTAAGGGAAATTGATTTTCCAGATCGATCTTCTCCCAAACACTTATTCTATCTCCATCTCTTCCTATAAAATGGCTTCAACTGGGTTGAAGGATATAAATGAGTAATTGAAAGATCTCCTTGATTAGGATTTTATCTACCATAGTCTTTCTCCATGGGGTGCCCCTGTTCTATTCGTGCGTAAAATAGATGGTTCCCTTCGAATTATAGGCACATCAACACCCCCAACTTAATGTCTTTACTAGTCCTCAAGCAAGAAATTCTAGACTTTTCTCTATTATAACTATGTTTAAGCAAATCAAAGTTATCTCCCTATATTAGATTCAAGAAGTTGCTACCAACATACATTTCAAAATATGTTGTGGCCCCTTTTTGTTTTCACAACTTTTTAAAAAAAATCAATTGCTTTAGCTCAAAGTCACAAAACTAAGTATGAATCTTAAATTTGTGATACTTTACTTTATCAACTAAACCATGGATGCAATAGATAAAGTTTGAATTATTCAACCATCTTTATCCAAATTCCTCCACAATAATCTAAAGAAGTGTCTCAAAAATAAAACACATATATTTATGTACAAGAACAATAGGATAAAGAAACTAAAGGGTAGAGAAAAATCATACTCACATTGTTATACATGTTCATACCATAGGATTTCTCATATTTCTATAGTCAACATCTTTAGAAGATACTATCGAGATCGAAAAAGGATTTTTCTAAGATTGTAATGTAGGATTGAAAATAGGTAGGATATATTTTTAGGTAAATAGTGACTACTCTTTTGTTGAACACTATAATTAATAGTTTCATATCTTACTCTATGTAGTTCTGATGATGAGTAGCTAGATGCAAGGGACCATGTCCCTGAACGTGCAAGATACAGTATAACTGGAACACATCTGCACAGTTTTGCCATTTTGTGTAACAAACTTGCAGGTGCTATTTTGTACTGATTAGGATAGCTAGTCCAATGATATTTTAGCCCCAATAATCACTCATCTATAAAAGGAAAGAGATGCCTCTTTATCAAGCAGTTTTTGCATAATTCTAAAAAGTGAAGAGAGGCAACAAAGCTCTATTTTAAGATTGCTCAAGAATTTCTCATGTTCTTATCTTTATAATATTCTTAAAGAATTAGGACGTGTTCTTGAGTGCTGATTTGTAAAAGAATTACTTAAGATATAAGAGTAATGTATTCTTTTCTCTTCGAGAGAGGTTCTTAGGTAGGGTTGCCTAAGCTAGTTACTGATTAGAGTTACTCAATAGAGAGGGTCCTTGGTAGAGTTACCAAAATGAGCTTGTAGTAGAGGTGCTACAAGCAAAAGGAGACTAGAGGTAAGCTAAAATCTAGACTATAATCAGGAGGTTGATTATAGTGAATTTCTTTGGTTCTTATGAGGGAAAGCCGTGGTTTTTTCCTTCCTCGATTTCCACATAAAAATTTTGTATTTTTGCTCTTCCTGCTTTATTTCTTACTTTCTGGTTATTTTGGTGTATTTTGCCTATGGTTGATTTTAAGGGACTTGGTCCCTTATTGTGTGGTGAAACCTTTAGGGGTTTCAACAATTGTTATCATAGAGGTTTACTCTAAAATATTCATACCTAGAGTGTCTTGGCTAGCATGACTGCTCTACCCAATCTAGAAGAAGGGCAATCTACCATTAGACCACCAAGATTCATAGGTAGTATTATGGGTGGTGAAAATCAGGATGTTTGACTCATTATGGATGAGGATAGTAAACTTATGGACATAATTTTTGATGGTCCAATTTTCTAGTTAAAGATGTCAATAAAGGAGAAATAACAAGAATGGTAGTAAAAACAAAAAAGAATAATAGGGCCTAATGAATTTAATAGGATCTCAGCCAGTGAAAATGCCAAAGAGATCTGGGATTGCTCCAGGAATGCACATGAAGGTACTAGTGATGTGAATGATACTGAAGCTGACATATTGACTACTCAATATGAAACCTTCACCATTAAATAAGGATAAACAATCCAAGAAATACATACAAGATTCACTTCTATCACTAATAAGCTTCAATGCCTGGGAGAAGCAATTCCATTGTATAGCAAGTAAGAATAATTCTTGGTATTCTTTATAAGTCCTAGGAAAGCAAAGTAGATACCATAACTGAAGTAATAAACATAAAGACCCTCACCATAGATAAACTGATTGGAAATTTTAAAACCCATGAGCTCAAGACGGTACAAGGGCTGGAGAAGAAGAAAACAAAAAGATAAAAATCCCTGGCATTGAAAGCTTTTAAATATGATCCAGTTAATGATGAAGACTCTAATGTTTCCTATTTGGCAAATAGTATTGTTAGATCCATGAATATGAGTGGTCAGTTCCATAGAAAATGAAGCAGTAGCAAAAAAAAAGTAGTTCTGAGGTATGTCACATGAGTATTTCATTAAGGACTGACCATTGCACAAAATGGATTACCAGGGGTACCTCAAGATAGGAGGTGACAAAGAAAAGATAGGGACTAGGTCCCTGAAAATTCAAAAAAGAAGACAATAACTAAGTATGCTATAAAGCAAGCTCTAGAGCATAGGGAGACTCTTCCAGTAATTCAAGTAAAAATGAGATCACTGGAGATATTTCTATACTAGAAGTGGAAAACAGTCCAGTTGTCTATGAATCATTGTTTGCTTTTATGAAAACACTTAAGATGAAAAAAAAATGAGGTAACACTTTCTGACCTTAAAGAAAACTTGGACAACTATTCTGCTAGAAAGATAAAATGCTTGCAAATATGTTGATTGACTGTATATGTAAAATCACTGAGAAAAAATTTGGTCTAGAATAAAAGGTGGGAAGTCAAGAGATTGAGTTAATTTTTGTAACTCTCCAAATATCTGAAACTGAAGAGTAGGTTACTAAGTTAAAATCTAAAAATACAAATTTAGTGAGTCGGTTAGAGAAGAGGGATGATGCTTGTGACAAAGAAAAGAATAATTCTCTAGTAGAAAAAAATAAAAGATCAGGAGCTTGAGTTGATAAACTTAACTCTCCATATATCAAAAACTGAGCAACAATTTGCTAAGATAGACCTTGAGAATTTGAGTTTGGTAAGTCAACTGGAGAAAGTAGATGCTTATGAGTGTAAAGGGAATAAAATTGAGCTTCAAGAAAAATTGTAGGATTCTCAAAATCTTCTCTTGACTGTACTTACGAAAAATGAGGAGTTAGAAAAGGGACCTAGTCTGTTTGACGAATGAACTTAAAAATTCCCTAAAATAGGCTACATCTTCTCAGATCCTTTCTAACCTAACTGGTTAAGGTGCTAATAATGGGAAGGTCTTGGTTATCAAAAGGAATCCAAGTTCGTGGGTCTTAAGGAAAGATTGCTCATAATTCTAAAAATAAGGTCCACAAGCCTCTATGCACTCACTGTAGAAGAGTTGGACACTTGAAAGAAGACTATTAATGATGGCTCAGAGCAAGAATGACAATTATTATACATGTCCACCAGGGGAGAACCTATCCCAAAGATGTAAGGCCTTGGAAAAACATAAAGAAGCTCACACTACCTAGATAGACAAAGAAGGATTTGATCACACATCTGTACTCCTACTGGGAACTCTAACTCAAATGTGTTCCCAGGTCTAACAAATGATTGTATGTACAAGAGGGAGAAAGATTCTGTAATCAGAAAAATCTTCTTGTTATGTAATTGCTCAAGGCTATGAATGGAAGGTAGATTATATTCTCTTTCCTAAGACACTTTAAGGTGAAGGTTTCTTATGTGATTAGCATCCCTATCCCAAGGATGAGCTCAAAAGTTTGAAAGAAGCTGTCAAATTTAAGGCAATGATGAAGGAAATTTGGACATTTGAAGAATGCCAAGTCTAGGACCTGGTCCTCATACCTATATCCAAAAAATTTGCGTATCATGCGATGTAATGAATCTATCAAGTTGATGCTGGGATTGATAAAACTAAATTGACCTACTATTAAGTAAATTAGTATCTTCTCACAAAATTGGGTATGTTCAGGAGGTTGATATCCTTGGTAAATTAGCACTTTTTGGTCTAACTCAGTACCATACCTTTGTAAGTATACACCCATGGGAACAACTTTGGAGTTGGAAGAATGTAACAAGCACAAAGTTGAAGATTCAGATAAACTAGAGAGGGACCTGGTCCCATCTATCAGGTTAATATCTTGTATGTGCAAATTTTGTCTGCTCGGCCAAGAAAAAGTTATGTCACTACTAAAAATATTATAAAAAGTGACCTAAAATAAGAGACCTCAAAAGTAGGTCAAAAATTAGAGACCTCACGAGGTCGCTTATCCCCTCAATTCATTTTTTAAATTTATTTTAAAATAAAGAGACCTCATGAAGTCATTAAATGATAAAAAAAATCCGCCACTTAATAATAGGGACTTCAAGAGGTCAAAAATAAAATGCGGGAAAAATTAGCATCAAACTAATTAAAATTATTTTAAAGAAATATATAAAATATAAAGCGGGTTAATAAAATTTTAAACATTATGACCTCGTGAGGTCGCTATTATTTTAATATTCATTTACCTTTTTAATATTTATTATTATATTGAAAAAATACAAAACCCAAGGCAGCTTTCTCAAACTCCTTCTGGTCACAAATTCAACCCTCTCTCTAGATCAAAAAAGCCCCTTTTCCATCCTCTCAATTTTTCTTCACTCAAATTCCATGTAAATTTTCAAGATTTGATTTTTATTTATTTATGTATAAAATAGAATGTGAATATATGAATTTATTGTGTCTTCTTTAATTTTCTCAAAATGTGAAGATTGTAGATGAATAGTTAGGGATTTTGTTATCTTGTCTTAGAACTAGGTTTCTATGCTTTTCACTTTCTTGTTCTTCTTTTAGAACTGCGTTTCAGATTGTGAATTTATACTTTTTGATCTAATAGTTATGATTTTATGTGATTTTTTAGATTGCTTTTCGAATAGTTGGGGGTTTTATGTAATTTTTCATATTGCTTTCCAAATATTTGAGGGTTTTATGAAATTTTTTAAATTATTGGGGGTTTAATTCGATTTTCAGAATTGTGAATCTGATTATCTAGAGAACCCAAAAACTAATAAGCAAGGAATTTCGAACAAAACTACAAAATGGCTATTTAGGAAGCATTTTTTTAATTTTCTATTAATTATAGTGATGTTATCTCTTGGAAGAACTTTTCAGTATGCTAGTAATCTTAGTCAATTTTTGTTGATGTAGGAAACAAAATGAATATTAGGCTTACATAAGCTTAAATGAATCATGATAATTACGTTGAATATCTAAAAAAAGAACCACACGAAAATAATGTGTTTGTCATTCAAAAACAACTAATTATTAGATTGAGGTGGACTATCTTAATGTACTTATCTTATACGCTAGCTTTTAGAGTTAAGTTATATCCAATGTTCATTTTCTTACCATGCTTTGTACATTGTCATCTATGTATTAGTTTCTGAGCAGAAAAATATCATTAAGTTCAATGAAGGGAGTTGAGAGAAAATGTTTAACGTTACAAGTAAAATCTAGGAGGAAATGGCCTCATAAATTTTTATGTTTTTAACTTTTCTTTTCTTTTTGTGTCACCCTTATGAGTTTATGAAATTAGAATACATGCCTAAGTTCCCAAAGGGGTGAAAATCATGTGAACTCCATTGCAAATGCTACAGCTGGTGACTTGTTTTAATATTAAAAATGTATTGTTTTCTTTAAGTTGCCAAGGGTCATGTTCTTATAGAGAAAAAATAAAATACCATAACGAAATTAGGATAGGACTTGCTTTTTTTAGACTTCAATGGAACAAATTGGATAGTGATAATTACTATAGCCGATGTCAACTAGCTTGAGACTTGAGGTCAATCTAAAAAAAAAAACAACCCAAGAACCAGTGGGATGAGGACAACCAGAGTTCAACTTCATAAATATCGTCAAAGTTTTGAAGTTACTAACCAACCTTGTCTACATTCGACACACATTTTTCTTGTGTATTATAAGCTTAATTTATGTGGTGGTAATTATAAGGTCCTATTCGATTCCATTAACCTTATGGATAAGAGTGTTTTCATTCCTAGAACTAGCTGTGAACATTTTTTGTTTTGCAGAGGAATTGAATTGAGTCTATGCTTTTTCTTTACTTTCAGTTTGGCTTGCTAGTTTTATTCACCATGGCATTCTGCCAAGTACCCTGAGGCTTTTGTTTAGGACCTAAAATAGTTACCAGAATAATATTGGATTGAGACGTGTTTAAATAGAGTTGACATGGATAGTGATGATTTATAAGTCGACCTGACTTACTTGAATTGAGCCATAATGTTTTATTTACCTACTAGTGAGGAAATAAAGAAGTCTTATTTTCCTTCTTGTCATCATCATAAAGTTAAAATTTCCTGGACCAAATTCTCTTTGCTACAGGTGAAAATAAAACAATATTCTTTATGAAATTGTTTTTGGAGGACTAAAATTGACACCTTTTATCCGGGACAGGTGAGTGGGCTCTTGAGAATTCAAAGATGGAGCCCAGTAGGGTCGATGGGGTTCACTCAAATTTTCTTCGATAAAAATTACATTGTTTATAAATGGTTAAAATTATTTTTCATGTATTACTTATTTATATTTTGAACGCCCTTAGTGAAAATTTTGGTCTCATCATCAATCTAGATATTATGCTAATAAATTGTCGTTGTTCACTGATTTGCTAATAGAAAACATCCAATATGTCTTATCATGAATAGCACTACAGAAGTGTTGTAGTTACATTGAGCCATATATTTTCTAGATTATAACCAACCTATGATCTTTGTATTTTTCTGGGAATCTTTGGAGACGTAAAGTTGGTCTAGTCGGAGAAAAATGTTGCTAAATATCCTCCTACGAGTTTATTTATCTACCGTAATTTGTCTCCTTTCAGGTTAGTAATCCTAAGTTTCTTTTTGATTTGTTGTTAGTTTCTGGAAACCTAGACACTAAATTATGCCACTGAGGTGAGCTTACTAAATGGATAGCTAGGCAATAAAGTGACCATACAAAAGCATAAATAATGACTAAAAGAAACGAGAAAAAAATAAAAGAAAGTTTGGAATTGTTAACTACCATTAACCTACAAATGCAGCTTCCAGCTATATATTTTCAGATAAAATTAGTGAACGGGTAGCTACAACAAAGCCTGATAAACCACTTGTACCAGAGTATCTAAAGAACTAGACAGATAGAGAAGAAAACGTTATTATCTGGTTAGGATCAACTAGTATTTTACAAATTCTTTCATCTTTCTTATGTATTTTGGCATACTACACAATATGTCTGAGGTGGATATAGTATATTACTATCTCGCATATCAGAGGTTAGTTATACGCATTCATGGAGATAAATTTGCTTTCATTAAGAGCATCCAATAAGGGAGGCTCTTTACATATGAGTGTAGCTCAGAGTTAGGGGAATGTAAGGAGGAAACTGGTAGGTTCATGTGATTTTGGTAATTTTCATTAATTGTTTCATAATCATTATTTAATAGAAATTACAATTCAATTAATTTTGTTTGTAGGAAAAAGAGCTTGGGAGGCTGATAATTTAGGCTGAGGCTTTCAAGGCCACACATAAAAGAAAGAAGAAAACTCCCAGAGATCTTGATGTTTGAGTTGAGCCAAGAACTCAATTGACCTATGTAAGTCTCTATTTCTAGTAGTAATTACTTTATTTCCTAATTTTATATTCTAATCTTATTGTCATTAAATTTAGAATAAATATCTACTATCCATAGAGAATTTTCGCCAAACTCTACCAGTGATAGTCAAGACCTTCCACTAAGCCAAGAGCAGAAATATAGAGTATGGTTAAATGTGGTTGGTGGTCCGAGTAGGTATGGGTATGCTTATGGCTTGCCCCAATGAACCTTTCATGAATTTTATTTGAAACTAGAAGGCCTCTATATCTCCCAAGGATGATGCGTCAGTCAAGGGAGATGATTTTGGCTTTGAAGCAGTAGATAGTTGAGCCATCTAACGAAGCTAAGGCCTTGCAGACTAGGGAAAGGCAAAAGGATATACAATATGTGAGCATGAAGGCTCAGTTTGATACATTACTTGTTTCAGGGGGAATTCCTCCTTATCTCAGTGATGTTATTGGCACTTCTCAACCTCCTTATTCTCTACCTATTTCACATTGAGTATATGGTCAATACAAAGATGTGACTGAGGAGCCCAACACTGATGAAGCTGATGAGGATTATTATGCGGACAACGCACCATCGCGTTGTTAAGGTTGAGTGTTATTTTAGATAATCTAAACTGTGTACTTTATGATTGTTTAAGTGTTTTTCAATGCAGGAGATCTTTGAAGTAGTCTAATCAATAGCATTGTATAAATAACTTGACTTCTATGTTTTATCATTCATTTTCAAGGTACTTTAAAGTTATTTTTCATTTGATGTCCATTGTATAATATTTAGTACTTATGTTTATAATTGTAGTTTGATTGATTGATGGGAGTTCTTGGAGATCGAGTTTGTTGATATTTGTAGTTTGATTAATTGGTGGGAGATCTTGGAGCTCGAGTTTGTTGATATTTGTAGTTTTATTGATTGATGGGAGTTCTTGGAGCTCGAGTTTGTTGATATTTGTAGTTTGATTGATTGGTGGGAGCTCTTGGAGCTCGAGTTAGTTGATTAAATTGTATATATTGTTGAATTGAATTAAAATGACAGGCATATGTAAAAGTTGTTATTGTCATAAGTTTTTTTCAGAAAAGAGACCTCATGAGGTAGCTATTTTGTATTTGTATTTTCCAAAAAAATACACAAAAACGACTCCAGGAGGTCTCTTTTTTGAAATTTCATTTTCTAAGCGCTCAAACAAGAGACTGCAAGAGGTCCCTTATGTTTTAAATAAATTATTTATGATAAAAAGTAAAGAAATAATATTTACCTCATGAGGTGTATTTTTATTAAAAAAAAATTAAAATCAAATAGAGACCTTATGAGGTCTCCTTTAATAATATAATAATAAATATAAAAAATAGTTTAGAGACCTTACGAGGTCTCTTTCTAAAAAATTAAAAAAATAACCTAGTAACCTCATGAGGTTGCTTTCAAGAGACCTCAGGAGGTCTCTTGCAAAAAGCAACCTATGTTTTATAGACCATCAATTGAGGTCTCTTTTGAGGTCTCTTTTTTAGGTGTATTTTTGCAGTTTTTTTAGTAGTGTGTCCTCCTTGTCCTTGTGCCGGAACAAAGTTGTCCTATTCTAAAAGGGAAGGTTAATCACCTTAGATCTGATATTATTCATATCTTTTTCCCTTAGAAAACCCTTTCTTGTACTCATTATTCCTTAAATCTTGCTGTACTCGCTCCTTTTCGTATTCAAAAGGGAAAATCCAAAATTCTAAGTAGCCCCTCCAAAAGAAAGACCTATTTGATGGCTATAGCTCTTCTATTTTCATGTCCTTCAAAGGAATTTGAGCTTAGGATTGTGAAAAAATCCTTCCTAAACTGTCCTGAAAAACATCCTTCTCCTCATATTCTTCCAAAGCTTAACTCCTTTATCACTGAACTTATTAATGAAGAATCTTTCCTGAATCTTCAAAACTATTCTGATGATGTTGTGATGGATGATACCGGGGTAGTAGAGAACCTTATTTTATTATCAAAAAGCCCAGGAAAGAGCATATCAATCATAAGAAAAATAATATCAGTAAAACACCAAGAATCTCTAAAAAATGGTCTGGAATTTTTACTGAGAAGCAACTAAATCTTGAGGGACTTGGTTCCAAGAATAGAAAAGTAGCTGAAAGGGAATCTGTGATCACTTACACTAGAAGAAAGAATGGGGATAAAAGTAAGTTTGTATCCAAGAAGGTTAGAAACAGGTTCTTAAAGGATCAAAAGGTATTAACTAGAAGGATTTTTTATTCAAATGTGCTAAAAGAGCATAGTATGGTGGAACTTGTTGAGCTGGTTAAACATCAAGGTTGGATGTATCTTATGGAAGGACCTATTCACACTATTTTTGATGAGATAGTCAGGAAATCCTATTTCATTTTGGAATTCTCAAAAGATGGGATGAGTTTGACAACACAGGTCCAAGGAAAGGAGATAAAGCTTGATAAGAAAACACTGGGAAAATTTTTGAAAGTTTCTATAGATGGGGTGAGAATTATCTCCAAGCAGCTGCCTTCAGTAGAATTCTTAACAAATCCATCCAAGGTTAAAAGGAAATTTGTGGCTGCAGTGAATAGGAAATCACTCAAGACTGAGCTTTAATTGGTCTTTGACTTTGTGAACAAGGTGATTCTACCTAGGTCTCAAAAGAAAAGCATTGCTTCATCCATTAATTTGTATGTAATGGGATGCCTTAGTAGCGTTGAATTTATTAATCTACCTACATTGATGATATAACATATTTACAAAGTGTTTCTTGGTAAGAATGGAAAGAATGGCATGCCTTATGGATTTTGGTTGAACAAAGTGCTTAATCATTATGGCATTATCTGTAATTCTGGAACCTAAGGATCTGTGGTTCAAAAGCTTGATATGAAAACATTGGTCAAGACTAAATGTGTCAAACCATGTATCATTTATCAAAGGGAGCTCATTAAGGAAATAGAGGAACTGAAGCTCAACCTAGCTACCAAGAATGAAGAAATCAACAAGCTTCAGGAGATAATTTGGCATTTTTTCAAAGAAAGCCCATGTGACAAAGAAATGCTTAGAACTGAGAATGCTAAACTGAAAAAAAGGGTGTGGTCCTTAGGTCAAATGCAGAGATAAGGCATCTCAACAACAACCTAACCCTACTTAAAAATCTTTTTCCCAATCTTTAACTTGTTAATCCTTCTTGATTTTTGTGGATTTTTCCCTAAGAACATTTAATTTATGCACCGCAATGATACTTATCCTACTTAGGAATGAATCTTTTCTTTGTGTGTTATATTTTTTCTCTTTAAATTACAAAGTTATTCTTTATGTCAGTGTTTTTCCAGTGGCCATGAGTTAACTAATTTGTACTTATTTTACTCTTGGTTTTTTGCTAATCCTTTTTAATGACGCCAAAAAGGGAATACTTACTGAATATATAGTAGCTTGTCTGAAAGTTTTCTTCACATAAAATGTGAGCATACAAAAGAATGAAGAATTGGAGACAACTTATTAAAAGCTTAACTCCATAAAATAATTGACTATAACATAATTTCATAAGAAAAAAAAAGAAACAATCCAAATTACAACTTGATGGATGAGGAGAATGAGAAGAGTAAGATGAGTAAATAATGAGAACTCTCTAAAAACTTGGAAAGTAAAATTTAAAGTGAAACAATTGAAGAATTTTAGTTTTTATATTAAAATTGAGCTTTGTATTAATTTGTTACTAATGGATAAATATTATAACTAAAGGCCAGGAATATATATCTATTTTCTGAATATAAAAAAGTAATAAAAATAATTAGAAAGTAAATTATAAGTAATATTTTTTTATGTATAAGAAATTAAAATTATATATGTATTATGTTGGTTCGGTTTAGGTTCAGTTTGATTTTATTTATGCTAATACCAAACTAAACCAAGAATGATCGATTTTTTTTCCCAACACCAAACCATAAGTCGATTTTTTTCCTCAGTTTGATTTGATTCATCGGTTTAATTTGACTTAGCGGTTCGATTTGTACACTCTACTTGTAGCCATTATCAAAATTTAAGCGTGTCCGTTCACAGGACAACAGCCCCAAAACTTACTTGACACGGAAGTCTCCCTGTTTATACTAATTAAGATTGATTAAAGTTGAAGAATCTTCAAGAAGAAAATTATTGGACCTTTCAACTTCTCTCGATTCACTCATTGTGGCCTTCTAATACTAGACATATTTATATCTTCTTCAATGATTGTACTATTGTTCTACTGTATGTATTTAAGTTTGAATCTAGAATTTTTGTGCATTGTAGACAAGTTTGCCTCTCGAAGCAGCTTACTAGATTTTTCCAAAGATACTCGAGATGCTTTCTGATACTACTCAATGCAGAAGTCAGTTGTAATTTTCTATTTTATAGGAATGCCTTCTATATTTTCTGGTGTAGAGGTACTCTAATCTGTGTTTCCTATGTTATTTTTCCTTCTCATAATTCTCTTTCTTAAGGAAACATGTTTTCAAATGTATAAACTGAAATTTTGATTAATTACACCAAGTCTCTTATTTTAGAAGCTTCCTTTAATTTGAGAAGAAAGACTTAGGCATAAAGTATCTAATAGCGCTTTGAAAGAAGAAAAGAAAAAAGACAGATATAATAAAAACTAAATCTTCAAATATGGCAAGATGACTGGAGTAAGGTGATGAACTTACATAATCTACAGTTTAACATGGGCTCTGTAGCAAATAGTTCATATATATTTCACCTTAGCTTTGCAAGTGTGGACTATTGATATATTTTCATAGACTCTTACAAGCTTTTGTTGAGAGAACTGACAACTAATTTGAGGAAAAGTAAGAGTTAAGGCATACTTTGTAGGATTTCTGTACCAACATAATTGATTGTGCAGGCTATGTGAATTAAATGTTCTACAAAGCTATTTCAACAGCATCAAAATTAGCAAACTAATTATGTTCAAGTTTCATCTTTCTATTTTAATATAGGGAAAAGAAAAATACTTCTGTTTTTCTTTCCTTTTTATTCTTATAGAGATTTAGAATGTTAAAAAGCTTAATTTTGGGAAGATGATCAATGTAGTATTTGAAAATTTAAGGTGCCGTTATGAAAATTTCATGATGCAAATTTGCAGAACAATCCCAATCCCACTTAGGAAGTGTAGCCTTAGGTTGAGCTTGGACAAATATGAATCGATGTTTTCACAAGGTTGAGTTCGTGAATTCGCCTGTAGTTTTGTTTGACTGAGAGTTTTAAGTAGAAAATGTGCTAACCAAGACTGATTTTCTTTATTTTTAACCACATTTTCTCTTTATATTCATTTTGATCACAAAGATTTTTACTTCATTTGCTGGATTTATTTAAAAGATTGTGCTAACCAACTCTGGTTTCCATATTTTGATGATATTTTCTTTCAATTTCTTTTGGAGATATGCTTATTAGAAAAAATACCAATAGGATGCCTAGCCTAAATCAAGTTTAGTATAAACAGATAAACACCCATTATATGTTATATCTCGCATTATGATCTTAAAATGCAAAAGCATCTTAATTGATTTAAGAGATTATATAACATTCAAGACAAGTTTATTTCTTGTAGGTCAAGTGTACGCAGTTCATGCCACTACCTTAGATGTGCGATAGAGAGGTTGTTTCATCGTATTGTGTTACAAAGAGACTACAAATAACAACTTTTGGTGCAAAAAATTGTGGTCAAAATTCTTTTGAAGTATATAATTTAATGTTTCTTTTAATTTATAATTTATAAGAAAAATTATGATCATGACCCAATTTACGAGTCATGAGACCTACTAAACTCCACCAGTAGGTAAATCGAATAGTAACACGGAGCTATTCGCAATGGGTTAACTTGATGAAAATTGCCTCAAAAGGGAAAACTAGACAATTCAACACAAACAATAGACAACACAATAGAATAGGCAAAAAGATAGTTACAACATAGAAAATCATCCCATGACCTGGTAGGGCCAGTATAAGAGCTACTATAAATACAACCCAAGTCTAAAATAGTCAATACAATCCTGTCTCAAAACTAAAGACTAGACATAAGTAAGATACAAGGAAATGCACGACTCCAAAAGCTCACC